>NC_050573.1:57436486-57499580 GCF_011100635.1 Trichosurus vulpecula | reverse complement strand
ACAGCTAGCACATGTCTGCTCTCTCCCTCAGCTCTAACTGCTCTGAGCATTTCCTACTCCACCCTTTCTTGTTCCTCTTGTTCAGCAAGCTCCTCCCACCACATCTGACTTAGGCTTCCTGTGACATAAGCAGGTCACATGGGCCTATTAATGGGTGGGAAAGATCTTCAAATTTAAATTACCATTACAGCGTGCCCAAGGCCACAGAGGTAGTCAGTAATATCACTGAGATTTGAACCCAGAACCTTTGTCTCCAAATTTGTTTTTTTCTGCTGTGCTACATTGTCCCTATGTAAGGGATATGGGGAAATGGAGGAGACTTATTGGGAATGGGAGACAGCTGGGAAGGCAGAATGAGACAAGATTGTAGAGGACCTCAAATACTAGAGTGTGAAGTTGAGACTTTGTCCAGCAGCTCTTGGGAGCTACGGAAGCTGTTTGAGGGAGATGCTTCCCATCTCCACTCCCCCAAGGTCATTCTCCAGTGGCTGCCCTGCTCCCAGCTTGAGAAATGTTGGTCTCCAAAGGAGGCAGCCTCATGTCACAGAAAGTCTCTGGGACTTGGAGTCAAGAGATTTGAGTTTCACATTCCGGCTCTAACACTGACTTGGCTAACGTTCCTCCTCTGTGAAGAGAGAAGGTTGGATCTCCAGGACCCCTTCTGGCTCTGACATTCTGGGATTCCGTGATCAGAGTGAATCCTCAATTCAGCTCTGACTCAGAAGATAGACAAGGGATTCTCTCCTTCTTTACAGATGGGAAAACTGAGGCCCAGAGAAAGAATCCATTGCTTGGTAGAATTTGAAGGCACATGGAATGATTACTCAGTGTGGTAAAAACACAGTGGGAAGAAAGCAGGGTCTGTAATCAAAGAACATGGGTTCAAATCTGGCTTTTCTACTAGAGGTACTTCCTTGAGCAAGTCACTTAATTCTCTGGGTCTTAGTTTCCTTATCTGTAACAAGAGGGGGTTATACTAAGATGATCTCTTTAATCCTGCCTTAGGGGCTGAGGGTTTAAAAGTGGGATTCCAGGACTTCCCAGAAGGCTCTTTTGTTCCCCTGGTCCAACACCTTTCCCGCTCCCCTACCCCAATCTTCATTGTCTGATGCCTAGAAGGGAAGGAAGGAAGGAAGGAAAGAAATAAGCACTTATTTCTACTACTGTGTGCCGGGCACTGTGCTAAGCACTTTACAAACATCATCTCATTCTATCCTCACAACAACCTTGAGAGGTAGGTGCTATTATTATCCCATTTTACAGTTCAGGAAAGTGAGGCAGACAGAGGTTAAGTCACTTGCTCCAGGGTCACACAACTTGTATGTGAAGCTGAATTTGAATTCAGGTCTTTCTGACTCCAGGCCCAGCACTCTATCCTTTGGAATTCTACCATGAGAACTTCATTTCTTTAGCTTTACTGAGACATTGTCAGTTAAAATGTCAACATTCCTCTCCCAACCCCTAACCATCCTCCCTGTCATTTCCTCTTCAATGTGGATGAATTTCTCAATTCCCTTTTTTCAGAGTAGGCTTCTCTGGAGGGATTGAGGGAAGCTTTGGAATATTAGTGAAAGTTATGCTGGGTTTGGAATCAGGAAATTTGTACGGAATCCTGGAACTCCCCAGGCCTCAGTTTGCACATTTTTGCTCACGCCTCTTTTATCTGTGAGAGGCCTTCGAGGACCATGGATTTGAAAGGTAGGTACCTGAAGGGTGACTTCCCCATTTGGCTGGGCCAGCCCTAATCTGGGGTATATGCCTGTGCGTGCGTGTGTGTGTGCGCGTGTGCGTGTGTGTTTGCTGAGTCACTTACTTCTGAGAAATTGTAGATTAATCTGGCTTTTATTTTCCTGGCTGAGACCCAGCTTCTGGGTGTGTATCTGGGCAGGAAATTTTTCTCTCTGTGTCCTGGGAAATACCACCATTCTAGGGCAGGGCTCAGTGCAGGCCCGAAGAAGACAACCTGTCCGGGTTGTGTGGGAATCATGGTACTGCCGATGCCTAGGAGGGCCTCCCAGCTTACGGAGCCTTTTTCTCACAATAACCCCGTAGGGTGTACAATGGGAAGAACGCTGGATCTGTAATGAGAGAACCCGGATTGGAATCCCAGCTCTGCTCTACCAAGAGCCCTTGTGTGACCCTGGGACCCTTTCTAGGCCTTAGTTTCCTCATCTGTAAAGTGAGAGTTTTGAATAATGGTCCTAGAAAACCGATAATGAAATCGATCTCCTTCCTGTTGGCAGAGAGGTGGAGGAATGCTTCAGCAGAATGGTGTATACATTATCAGATGAAGTCACTATATTGAGTGATTGTGGTTAAGTGGTGATCAGGTGAATTGCTATGGAGCTGGGCATGCTCCACAGGAAGTGACCCAGGCTCTGGCCCAGTGATTAAGGATGTGCATGACTAGCAGCTCCTGTGTTTTGCTGTGTTGAAAGGGATTAACATCTGTGCCAGGAAAAGCTAGACTCTGTGGGAAGTGCCACAGGCCAGCAGATCACCCCTATTAACTTTGTAGGGAGAAGAGATTAGGACATTTTTTTTCCCAGAAATGACTGTGATATAAAATGAGAGGCTGGGCATGGGTGTGCCAGAGCTAATAATTTATATTGGCTTTGGGAGAGCTAAGTTAAATTTTCAGTTTGAGTATTTTCACCTTGGAAATTGATACACAATACAGAGCTTATTTTTTTATTTTGTTGGTTGTCTGCACTTAAAAAAGTAATAGAGAAAATGTTAATAATGTTAATTAAACTTAGAAGTGAGTCCTACACCCCCCCCACCCCCCCCCCACCCCCACTGGTTGTTAAACATTTACCAGCATCCCCCTGGGGCCCGGCTAGAATATCTCTAAGGTCTCTTCCAGCTCTGAATCAGAAGAACCTTTGAGAGAGGATTATTGTCTCCATTTTACAGATGAGGGAGCTGAAGGTCAGAGTATAAATGGAAAGCATGCTACCTTTGGAATCAAAGGACCTGAAACAATTCTGTCAGTACCATAGTGTCTGTGTGACTCTAGGCAAATTCCTTCCCCTCTCTGGGTCTCAGTTTTCTCATCTATAAAATGAAAGGGTTACACTAGATAGTCTAGAAGGCTCTTTCCAGCTCTAAATCTCTGATCCCAAGTGAATTTTCCTGGGTCACACAGCTTGTAATCGGAAAGATGATCCTAAAAATTAATAAGGAAATAATTATGAATGTTATTATTAGCAATAATTAATTAGGAATGTATTATAAAATTGTTTATTAGCAGACAGATAAGGTTCTCACTAATAATGATGGTTGTAACCTCTGGAGAGCCCCTAGAGAAAGCATTATTTATTACGCACGTTAAAGCACAGATATTTCTATGGTACTTTCCAGTTTGCGTGTGCTAGCTCATTTGAACCTCTCAGCACCCCTGCACAACACAGCCCATCATTATCTCCACTTTCCAGATGCTCAGGTACGTAGCTAGGAAGTGTCTCAGGTGGGAGCCAGTACTGCATGCAGTGTGCCTCAATGCTTCATTTGATTCCAAATCTAGTTCTAAGGAGGCCCGCCCTCCCATGCTGGCTGGTACCACTACTACAACAAGGGATGGTCCAAAAAGTTGGGAGGACCCCAGACAGGAGGTGTTTAAGGGTGGGGGAGGCCACCTGCTTCAAGGGAGCCTTCTCTTTTGCAGAGACGGCAATGAACATTGGGTATGCCTGCCAACTGTTATCTGATGATATGGAAATTCTGGAGGAGAAGGACATCTAGTAAGCAGTGGGGGCAGGGAGGGCATCCTGGGGAGAACGGGGGGAACAAAGAATCACCAGGATAGGCACTGCCAGAGTTGGCACTGCCAGGGTGCCAACAGTGATGAGAAAGTCCTTCCTCCCGGGTGTAAGGGAATCTCACACCTGTCAAATGCGTTCACACCTTGGATCCAAATACCACTCTTGGCAGCTGGGCAGGCCAAGTGCTATTAGATTTCAAGGATTTCTACTCTATTCTTATAATCCTTTAATCCAATTTTAAATCCTGATTCTGCAGAAGAAGAAGACTAAGGAGTTTTAAGACTGAGGAGGATAAGTGATATGATGTACAAAGTCACACAGTGAGAAGCAATTAGAGCCCGTGTCTCCTGATGACCAGATCCCAGGCTGCTTCTGTTAGACTGTCTGACTTCTTAACTTATGGACTTTGAACAGAGATTATAGAATGTCAGAGCTGAGAGGGACCCTAGAACCTAGAGACTGTTAGAACTGGAAGGGGCAATAGAACATAGAATGTCCAAGCTGGAAGGGGTGATAGAACATGGAATATCACAGCTGGTAGGGCTTAGAACACAGAATGCCACAGCTGGGAGTGATCTTAGAAGAGAGAATGTCAGAGCTGGAAGAAAGGACTTCAAACACAGGATGTCAGAGCTGGGAGGCTGGGCCCTCAGAACCCAGGATGTCAGAGCTGGGAGGCCTCAGAACACAGAGATGTCAGAGCTGGGAGGACCCTTAGAACCCAGAATGTCAGAGCTGGGAGGGCCCTTAGGATACAGAATGTCAGAGCTGGGAGGGTCTTAGAACAGAGATGTGAGAGCTGGGAAGGCCCCTAGAATACAGAATGTCAGAGCTGGGAGGGCCCCTAGAACCCAGGATGTCAGAACTGGGAGGCCTTAGAACACAGAGATGTCAGAGCTGCAAAGGCCCCTAGAACACAGAATGTCAGAGCTGGGAGGGTCTGAGAACAGAGATGTCAGAGCTGTGAGGGCCCCTAGAACACAGAAAGTCAGAGCTGGGAGGGCCCCTAGAACACAGAATGTCAGAGCTGGGAGGGCCCCTAGAACGCAGAATGTCAGAGCTGCGAGGGCCTCTAGAACACAGAATGTCAGAGCTGGGAGGGCCCCTAGAACGCAGAATGTCAGAGCTGCGAGGGCCCCTAGAACGCAGAATGTCAGAGCTGGGAGGGCCCCTAGAACCCAGGATGTCAGAGCTGGGAGGGCCCCTAGAACCCAGGATGTCAGAGCTGCGAGGGCCCCTAGAACCCAGGATGTCAGAGCTGGGAGGGCCCCTAGAACCCAGGATGTCAGAGCTGGGAGGGCCCCTAGAACGCAGAATGTCAGAGCTGCGAGGGCCCCTAGAACGCAGAATGTCACAGCTGGGAGGGCTACCTTAGAGGTAATTTTTTAGTCCAATCTCTGATTTTACAGCAGAGGAAATATCACTTGTCCAAGGTCACACATTGAACTAAAGGGTTCCCCAGAGCTTCGAGCTATGATATTTTCGAGTGGGAAAGGGCTGTGGTTGTGTCTGGGCCTCTGACACTGGCTGTAGCCAGTACTATCTGGGATGATTCAGTCCCATTTGACCGGTGAGGAGTGGGGTGTGATCTCTCCCTGCAGTGAGATGCTTGGGGCATATTGGGAGAGCAACAACAACCTGAGGGGTGCCCGAGACTCTGGTCCAAAGCTTCCGCAGCAACAGAACAAAATGGGCCTGGTGGTCACTGGAGACTTCCTGGTAAGTGTCAATCCGCACTCACCACCATGGAAGACTTTGGGGAGAAGGAGGGCAGGATGGAATATGGAAGAGGGATGGACCATCCATTGCTTGTCCCAGGGCCTGGCCATACCTAATGATCTCCAGGTAGAGAGAATTTGTCTCCCAGACCATTTTGGGGAAGATCCCTCAAGCTATAGCAGAGAAACTTGATGCCGTTGGTACTTAGCAGTGAGCAGGGTGGCACCATGAGACAGTGGAATGGGACCCTGGGTTCACGTTCTGCCTTTGATGCTTTACTTCCTGCATACCTTTGGATGAATCATTTTACCTTCCAAGCTTCCCTCAGTTTCCTTATCTGTAAAATGAGTGGCTTGAACTAGATGCCCTTTGGAGTTCTTCTAGATCTATGATCTTATGTTTATTTCTATGGCGGTGTATAAATGTAGGCATATGTAGCTGTCCATATGTAAGTGCATTGGGTGGATGGGTATGGGGGAGTACCAAGTGTGAATTTCATGAGGGTGGGGACTCCCAGGTAAACTATATCTTTGCACATGCCCCTTTGCACACAGTACCGTTTGTTGGATGAATGAGTAACATGTGCATGCGTCTGTGTGTGTCTGCATATGTGGGTAGCTTGAGTTGTCCCACAGGGGCGGGGAACCTATGGCCTTGAGGCCACATGTAATGCTCTAGGTCCTCAAGTGAAGCCTTTTGACTGAATCCAAACTTCACAGAACAAATCTCTTTTTATTAAGGGGATTTATTTATCGACAAATTATTTATAATAAATAAACATAATAAATGTTATTTGTGAGCAAATCCTTTTATTAAGGGGATTTGTTCTGTGAAGTTTGGATTCAGTCAGAGGGCGCACTTGAGGACCTAGAGGACTACAGTGGCCTTGAGGCTGCAGGTTCTCCACCCCTCTTAGAACCTCCCTCCTCCCCAGTCAGGCAGACATTAGCGTTTCCATCTTCCAGAGGACATTGGGGCTCAAAGAGGCCAGATCTTGACCAAAGTTTAGTTAGTGAGTCAATGACTGCTGTGAGCACTGTCTCCCTTCTCCCGGCTCCCTACAGGACAAGCTGCTGTACCAGGCTGGGGAGGCACAGTCCTGGACAAAGAAGTCCAGTTTGTTGAGCCGAGTGGGGTGGCACTACAGATCTCAGGAGGTTCAGGAGGACATCAGAAGCCGGCGAGAGCGAGCCTTTGTAGATATGGCCACCAAGTGCCAGGCTGTCATCTGCTGCCGCGTGACCCCCAGGCAGAAGGCCCTTATTGTCCAGTTGGTCAAGAAGTACCAGCAAGTGACCACACTGGCCATTGGGGATGGCGCCAATGATGTCAACATGATCAAGAGTGAGCAGCCACATGGGACAGTGTGTCTTTGGAATGGTGGGGGATGGAGTCAAGGGCAGCCACTGGGCCACTTGGGAGGAGGGGGCCACATGGAACTCTGGGACCTGGGGACCACTGTCAGCTTTGTCCTGCCTATGTTGAGGGGAGGATTTTAAGTATGGTCTTGGATGGGGAGATTTCAGCTGTGGCCCTGGGGGGACTGGTGTCAGTACTGGATTGTGGTGGGGAGGAATTCATGTTTGATTCCTTGCTGTGAAATTGGGAGAGGGAAGGGATCATTGCTACCAGTGGTCCAGGGTTCCAAATGTGGCTTATGGTGAAGAGGATTCTAGCTGTTTCCTAGGGGCAACCAGATGTCCTCTCATGGATGGTGATCTGAGTTCAAATGCCTCTTTAGACATTTACTCTGGGACTCTAGGAAAGTCACTTAATCTCTGCCGCACTTTGCTCATCTGATTGATTTGTGAAATGGGGATAATAATAGTATCTTCCTCCTAGAGTTGCTGTAAAGATCAAATCAAGTAATATAATATATGCAAACCTTGAAGGATGATATAGTTACTAGTAATGATGATGGTGGTGGTGATGATGATGGTGATGGTGGTGATGGTGGTGGTGATGATGGTGATGATGATGGTGGTGGTGATGATGGTGGTGGTGATGGTGGTGGTGATGATGGTGGTGGTGATGGTGGTGGTGATGATGATGGTGATGGTGGTGATGGTGGTGGTGATGATGGTGATGATGATGGTGGTGGTGATGATGGTGGTGATGATGGTAGTGGTGATGGTGGTGGTGGTGGTGATGATGGTGGTGGTGATGCTGCTGCTGATGGTAATGATGATGATGAGGGCAATGATTGTGGTGGTGGTGATGGTGGTGGTGGTGGTGGTGATAATGATAGGGTAGGGGCTCCAAGTATTGCTCATAGTGGATGCACTACTGCCTAAGAGAGGCCAGATAACTTGTCCAAATCTACCTAGTGAATTGATGGCAGAGCTGTTGTGAGGACTGCCCCCTTTCTACTCATCCCCTACTTAGAGTAGGACACAGGAATTTAGGGTTAGAGTCTGAGGTGGAGGCACTGGGGGAAGGGGGAAGAGGATTGGGTCTATGGTCCTGGGGAGGGGGGATGTGAAGATGGTTGAGCTCCCCAACCCCAGCCTGATGCTGTTTCTGTGTCGGGACAGCTGCTGACATCGGGGTGGGCATCAGTGGGCTGGAGGGCATGCAGGCAGTCCAGTGCAGCGACTACGCCTTGGCCCAGTTCGCCTACCTGCAGCGGCTGCTTCTGGTGCACGGGCGCTGGTCTTACCTCCGTATCTCCAAGTTTCTTCGTTACTTTTTCTACAAGACCTTTGCCGGCATGATGGTCCAGATCTGGTTCGCTTTCTACAGCGGCTTCACAGCTCAGGTGCATGGTGGGGTGGGGTGGGGGTGGGGGTGGGGGAGAACCCCTATGGGATGGGCTTTCTCCACCCTTCCCACCCACACTCAGAACCTTCCCCAGCTGTTCCTCCTTCCCATGCCCTAGGGATTTTAACTATTCACCTAGACAGGACCACAGAGGCCACACAGTACAATACCCTCCTTTTACAGATGAGGAAATTAGGGCCCAAGGAGTTTCAGCAACATGCTAGTCCATCCTCCCTCCCCTTCCTGTTTTATAGAGAGGGAACCCTCAGGCTTTAGCAGCCCCACCATTCTAGTGGGACCCTCTGGCTCTGAATCGGTTTGTTTCTCTAGCCCTGCTCTCCCTCTCCTACATCCTTGAACTCTGGCAATCACAGCCACCTCTGTGGTGGATGTTGGGAGCAGCTGTTTCCCAGTAGCCAGGCCAGAGCCGGGCCTGTGACTTAGCTCCTTAGGACTCCATGGCTAAGTCCCGGGAAATGGGCTGGGGACCACTTTCTGTGCGCTCAAGTCTGGACAGCCCCAAACCTTGTAGGTCTCTTGTCCCCACAGTGTCTCTCCCTTCCCCTTCTTCTCCCCGCTCTCTTACTGCTTTCATTTCCTTTTCTCTTTCCATCCTGTCTCCCCCTCTCCCTTCTCTCTGTTGTTCACCATTACTCTATAATTTTTAATGACAAGACAGATTCCAGGCTCCCACCTCTTTTGCCTTTTGTGAATGAACTAAATAGTCCTTTAGATATCCAGCTCATGCCCCGCCCCCCACCCCGCCCTCAGGCACCTCTCCTGGCTAAGTCCTTTAACTGTTCTTGGTTTTAGGTCTAGGAGTCTTTTAGAACCGTTTTTAACTTTCAAAGTATACTTCTGTTGGGGGTGTGACCAAGTGAACTTAGCCAAGTTCAAGACAGAGCTGGAAGGGACCATTAGGATCCTTTTAGTCTAATTCTCTCCATTTCACAAATGAGGAGACAGAGAGTCCCAGAAAAGAAAAGCCACCTGGCCCAAGGTATCCCAAGTAGCAAAGCAGGAAGGCCAGGATTTGAACCTGTGTGTTTGAGGCAGTGTTCCTCCCAATGTACCATGATGCCTCCCTCAACTCCTCTAGGATTTCATTCATGTGGTTACTTCTTCCACTGGTGAGATTGTAATCCCTTGCTAAGGAGTTTTATTTTAAATCATCCTCTGGTGATCTGCTTTCTCGGCGAGGAGCTTCTGTGCATTGTCTAAGAGCTGGATTTTGGGCAACAGATGCACAGTCCATCATCGGAGTGGATGTACACCTTTGAAGCTTTACCTGTTTGATAGGGCCCAACAGAACTGGTCATCTCCACATTCTTTATTAAAACATGGGAGTGGGGGCAGCTAGGTGGCACAGTGAGTAGAGCACTGGAGTCAGGAGGACCTGAGTTCAAATGGGGCCTCAGACATTTGACACACTTACTAGCTGTGTGACCTTGGGCAAGTCACTTAACCCCAATTGCCCTGCCTTCCCCCCGTCAAAAAAAACCCCAAACCATTAGAGTGTTGGGAATCAATTACAATCCTGGAGTGGAGGAGAGATCCCTGGGGCATCCCAGCCAACGCCTATTTACCTGCAGAGGAATCTCCTTTCCAACAATGTCTACACTCTCGATAGGGACTCTTTCCCTTTTGAGCTTGCCCAGATCAATTCATAGGATCGTAGATTTAGAGCTGGGAGTGACCTTAGAGATCATTAAGTCCAGTCTCTTCGTTGGGCAGATGTGGAAACTGATGCCCAGAAGGGTAAAGTAACATACCCAAGGTCACACAGGTAGTTAAGTGGCAGAGTTAGAATTTGAACTCAGGTCCCTTTCCATTACATCACACTGCTACTTTGGGATAGCTTTCATTGCTAGGAAGTGTTTCTCTTATGCCAAGCCCCACTTACATTATTATCCTTTGGAGATAAACTACAAATTTTTGTTGTTGTCCAGTTGTGTTTGAGTCTTCATGGCCCCATTTGAGATTTTCTTGGCAGAGATACTGGAGTGATCTGCCATTTCCTTCTCCAGCTCATTTTACAGATGAGGAAACTGAGGCATACTGGGTTAAGTGACTTGCCCAGGGTCACATAGCTAGTAAGCATCTGAGGCCAGATTTGAACTTGGGAAGATGAGTCTTCCTGATTCTAAGCCCAGTGCTCTATCCACTTCACCACCTAGCTGCTCCAAAATATAAATAGTCTTGTAAATACTTGAGGACAGCTATCCTGTACATCCTCCCCTTGTCCACAGGCAGCTCTTCTAGCTAAACATACCCATTTCCTTTTTAAAAAGTTTATTTCAGGGGCAGCTAGGTGGCACAGTGAGTAGAGCACTGGCCCTGGAGTCAGGAGGATCTGAGTTCAAATTCGGCCTCAGATACTTGACATACTTACTAGCTTGGGCAATTCACTTAACTCCAATTGCCCTGCCTTCCCCCTCCAAAAAACAAAACAAAAAAATTATTTCATGAATTTATTATTTGTTTTTGATGTTCTTTTTTTGTTTGTTTTGAATTCCAAATTCTCTCCTCTCTAACCTGTTCCCTCTGCACTGAGAAGGCAAGCAATATGATATGACTCCTATATCTTTTAAATGATTCTTATAGGGCTTGATCTTCAGTGCCTTTTACCATTTTGGCTTCCTTCTGGACCTGTTCCAGTTTATCAATGTCCTTCTTAAAATGTGGCATCCAGGACTAAACATAACAAGTACTCTAGGTGTAATGTGACAGGGCAGAGTACAGGGAGGGCCTATCACCACTTTCATTCTAGATTCCTTACATCTCAGTGTATCCTAGGGCCACAAAGCTTATTTGGTTGCCATAGCACACCATAGATTCATTCAACTGGCATTCCACTAACATCCTTAGACCTTCCCTCAGATGATCTGTCTGGCCGCCATGCCTCCCTTATCCTACTACTTGCAATGTTGACCTTTGGAACCCAAGAGTGGGACTGTATGTTTATTAGATCTTGGCCCATTGTTCAGGCCTGTTGACATTTGTCTGGATTCAAACTCTGGCACTGAACATGGGAGCAATCCTTCCCAACTTTGTGTCACCTGAAAATTTGATAAGCATGCTATCTTTGCCCTTATCCAAGTCCCTGATAAAAATGTTGAACAGGAGAGGACCAAGGACAGGATGGCTGAGAGACAGCCTTCCTCCAGCTTGATAGTGATGCATTAAATATCATTCTGGGGGTCTGGTCTAAAGCCTAAATATAGTATCAACCAGCCCATCTTATCCACAAGGAGATCATGAAAAATTCTCCTAATTCTTTCCTGAAATCCAAAGATTTAGAGGCTTCTTCTGATTTACCAATCACTACAGAACAACAAAGGAGATTTTTCTGCCATGATTTGCCCTTGATGAACCCGTGCTGGCTCATGAATGCTGCTTCCCTTTCTAAGTATTCACAAACCATCCCTTTAATAATACATTCTAGAATTTTCTCAAGAATGTATCCATCTTCTTCTACCTTGGTGAAATGTGTACTTCAAGTCGACATGTGTAGAACCAACCTTTGAAGTCATAAAGGTATAAGGTACAATGAGGAACATTTTTATCTGTGGTCAGTCTTGGCTTCATCTAACCAAGGTCTTGTCCTTAGATATCTATTAGGACATTCCCTTTCTAATCTCTTCCATTGGCAAAGGAAACCTTAGAAGCAGAGTGCATAACTCTGGGATTCTAGGTCAGCTTGGAGTTAACACTTGGAGTTCTTTAGCATAGAAAAGATTTTCCAACTTCAGTGTAGAAGAATAAAAGCTAGCTGCTGCTGGCTTTCTATTCATGAACAGCTCCCAACAGAATGAACCATGTGGAATATGTCTGAGTGTAGATTGAGACTAATTTGATGACATCCTCACTTTCCTTTCCCTTCTTTCCTCCTCCATCTTTTCTCCTTGATTTACCTGCCTGTCTCTAGTTGTCCTAACTTCCTCTCTCCCTCTGCAGCCACTATATGAAGGTTGGTTCCTGGCTCTCTACAATGTCATCTATACAGCCTATCCTGTGCTCTCCATGGGTCTTCTAGAGCAGGTAAACCCTCCGTACTCTTGACTCTCTCCTCTCTATCATTAGGGTTTCTGGGTATCCCTGGAAAAGGGATGGGTATTAGCAAGAGGATTCCACATGGGTTTTCTGCTTAAGGTGAAGGTGTCACAGGCAAAAGAAGTCTCAGACAAATCAGCACAATTTCAGAACAGTGTAAAGTAATAGGGAGGAAGGTACCAAATTGTTCCTTACCAGAGTTGCTTCTGTTGTCTTAACCTTTTGTGGGGAGTGATTTCTAGGGGTTAACCCTTTGTGAGTTGTATCTAAATAGACCCTTTGGCCTTCCCTTCCAATATTCATGGGTGGTAGTACTAGAGGGGGCTCTACCTTCCACCAGTGCTGAGAATGAGTGCCTCTTCTCCCTTTCACAACCAAGGATATGAGTGCCAAGAAATGCTTGGAATTCCCTGAGCTTTATAGTGTGGGGCAGAAGAACCAACTCTTCAATTACTGGGTCTTCTTTGTGGCTGTGGTCCATGGCACTGCTGCATCACTGGTGAATTTCTACGTGACTTTGTGGGCCTTTGATGACATAGCTGGACCTGGAGGCATCTGTGATTATCAGTCCTTTGCTGTCACTGTGGCCACATCTGCCCTACTTTCTGTCATTGCAGAGGTGAGTGTCTTTTCCCTGATCTACTGGGATGGTATCCTAAAGTAGCTCACCAGATCTCTGTCTTGCCCTCAGACTTGTCCTAAATTTCACCCCTCAATCCTGGTCCTACTCATCCCACAGAATTTGAGAATTGGAAGGACTTCAGTGGTCATAATGGCTATAATATATTTAACAAGTGGTCATCCAGCCTTGACCCTTCCTCCAAGTGGCCTTCACTCAAACTTCAGCCAGGGAAGGACAGAGTTGATGCTCCTCCCTGCCTCATCATGTGTGTTCCTCAGAGGTAGATTGTGGTTTCCTCTTCCCTCTAGCTCATGCATCCAGGCATTCATTCATTCATTCATTCATTCATTCATTCATCCATGCATCCATCCATCCATCCATCTATCCATTCAACAAACAGCTATTGAGCATAGATGGTGTTTACAGGCATCATGCTAAGTGTTAGGGATATAAAGGGATAAGTTTAGATTCTACTTTCAAGTACCTTACAGTCGAAAAGGAGAGAAAGACACATACACAAATAACTCTGATACAAGGAAAAGGGAGATCACTCCAGAGGATAGATCCAGGCAAATTGCTATGATAAAGTCGAGGGATAGAAAGACCATTTTTATCAATTATTTGAGTAAAGATATAGATGACACTTTTACCAAATTTGCGTATGCCTTAAATGCTGGGAAGGGAAGCTAACATGATAGGCAATAAAGTCAGGATCCAATAAGATCTCAACAAGCTAGCATATTTTTTTCAGATCAAATATGATTAAATTCAGGAGGGATAAATGTAAAAGTTTTGGGTTTAAAGAGTCAACTTCACCCATAAAGCCAAGGACAGGGAATTTTCATTTGGAGAAGAGAAGACTCAGAGGGAGTATACAAGAGCTGTCTTCAAGAATCTGGAGACAGGTCATGAGGAAGAGCCATTAGATTGGTTTGGTTTGACCCCAGATGGCGGGATTAGAAGCAAAAGGTGCAAATATTGTAGAAGCAGATTTAGGCAGAACTTCCTGACAATCAGGGCTGTCTAGAATTTGAATGGGCTGCCTTGGTAAATACTGGGTTCTCCTTCATTGCAGATCTTCAAGCAAAAGAAGACCCCTCAGTCAGGTTTTGTAGTGCTGGAGAGGGTTGGGTTTTTTCTTTTTGGTGGGGGAGGTATAGATTGGGTCAGATGGCCTCTGAAATCCATTCCAGCCCAGATTCTCTGATTTTCATCTGGGGCAGTGGGGGTATCTGGGGAGGCTTTATGGAGGAGGTGGCATCTGAGTTGGACTTTAAAGGGGAAAGGAAGATATTCATCAGAAGGAAATGGAGGAGAGAAGTGGAGAGTCCAGTTCGGTTGTGTGGGAAGGTGAAAGCAAAAGCAGGGAAACAGGAGAGGGCAGGAGGCAAATGGAGGATTGAGAGCTAGGTCCTGATAAGTGCGAACAATAAATCCCCTGAAGTAGTTGAAGTATTTGACTTTGTACCACATATTTCCATTGGGATGGAACCAAGTACCATATTTTGTGTAATTATTACTTCAAATAGAGGAAATTTTAATGCATGCAGACACTTCAGAAGATTCATTGTTTGTACTATTACAGTTGGACTGGAACCAAGATTATGTGAAAGGGGAGTCGTCTGTTCTAATACTTGAAAGGTAGCAGAGAGCCTGATCACGGAGGGCCTCAAATGCCAGGAACAGGAGTGTCTATTTGCCTGCTGGGCAATGGAGATGGGGAAAAAAGGGTTTTCAATAGAAAATTGATGTCATCAGAGTGATGCATGAAGGAGATGACCCATTTAACCTGCGGGGAAAGGAGAGAATGGAAGCAGAGTGACCAGTGAGGGAGCTGGTACAACAGTGTAGGTGGGATATGGAGAGCCTGGACTAGGTTACAGAGGAGGTTGGGGGAGGGGAATGGGCATACAAGGCATTACAAAGGCAGACTCAACAGGGCTTGGCAACTGGAGGGATCTCATAATATTTAGGTTTTGAAAGAAACCATGGGCAGTCATCCCTTAGAACATAGAAAATGAAATGTCAGAACTAGATGGGAGATTAGAACATAGAAAATCAGAGTTGGAAGGGAACCTTAGAATGTACAATGTCTGAGCTGGGAAAGTCTGAGAGCTCAGAACTTAATGTCAAAGCTGGGAGGGGCCTTAGAACCTAGAATGTTAGAACTTAGAACAAAATGTCAGAGCTGGGAAGGACCTCAGAACATGGAATGTTAGACTGGGAAGAATCTTAGAACCTAAAATGTTAGAGCTTAGATTGTCAGAGCTGGGAGGGACTTCAGAAACTGGAATGTTAAAGCTGGGAAGAACCATAGAACCTAGAATTTCAGAACTTAGAACAGAATGTTAGAGCTGGAAAGGGCCCCAGAACCTGGAATGTTAGAGGTAGGAAGAACCTTGGAATCTAGAACATTAGAACTTAGAAGAGAATATCGGAGCTGGAAGGGACTTCAGAAACTGGAATGTTAGAGCTGGAAAGAACCTTAAAACAGAATGTCAGAGCTGGGAGGGGCCCCAGAACCTGGAACATCAGAGCTGGGAAGAACCTTAGAACCTAGAATGTTAGAACTTAGAACAAAATGTCAAAGCTGGGAGGGACCTCAGATCTTGGAATGTTAGAGCTAGGAAGAACATTCCAACAAAAAAGTCAGAGTTGCAAGGGAACCTTAGAATGTATAATGTCTGAACTGGAAAAGTCTTGAGACCTTAGAAGCTAATGTCAGAGCTGGGAAGGACCTCAGAATATGGAATGTTAGACTGGGAAGAATTTTAGAACCTGAAATGTTAGAACTTAGAATGTCAGAGCTGGGAGGGGCCCCAGAACCTGGAATGTTAGATCTGGGAAGAACCTTAGAACCTAGAATGTCAGAACTTAGAACAGAGTGTCAGAACTAGGAGGGGCCCCAGAACCTAGAATGTTAGAGCTGAGAAGAACCTTAGAACAGAATGTCAGAGCTGGTAGGGGCCCCAGAACCTGGAATGTTGGAGCTGGGAAGAACCTTAGAATCTAGAATGTTAGAACTTAAAACAGAATGTCAGAGCTGAGAGGGACCTCAGAACCTGGAATGTTAGGCTAGGAAGAACCTTAGAACCTAGAATGTTAGAACTTAGAACAGAATATCAGAGCTGGGAGGGACTTCAGAACCTGGAATGTTAGAGCTGGGAAGAGCCTTGGAACAGAATGTCAGAAGCAGGAGGGACCTTAAAGTTCATCTAGTCCAGCCTCCAGTCCAGAGCAAGTATCTTCTCTACAGCATATCCAACAAGTTCTGCTTTGTTGAACTGGAAGCCAAGTTCATTCAGGTCCTACTCACTTTCATGTAAGAGGGAGTTTCCTCTCTATTGAGACAACCTTTCCAGGTTAGAGACCTCTGATTGGTAACAAATTGCGCCTGTTAAATTGATAAGTCTTCCCCACCCTTCTTCCTTCCATTTCCCCATGGCTCTGGGTCCTGTTTCCTCTGCAGGTTGATAATCTCAGTTCCCTCAATGGTTATTCTCTGGAATTGAAGCCCCTCCCCTGACTCCTCCCCAGGCTAGAGGCACCCATTCCTGCTGAGCTATAGAGGATTTAAAAAAAATTCATCCTTCACAAAGACTCCCTGTCAGTCTGCCAGATGTCATACAAGCCACATCCCCAGCAGATTATCTCCCCATGACTATTCCAAGACCCCAAAGGATTAACTTCTCCTTCTCTGGTCAGATTGCCATGGACATCAAGTTCTGGACTGTCCTGTCCATCCTGGCTGTTTTGTCCAGTGTGGTCCTCTACAGCTTAATGTCTTTCCTCACCCAGAACTTCTTCATCTTCCAAGTGGCACCCACCGTGTTCCAATTTCCAGGTAAGAGCTGTTCTTCTACCCTCTTGCTAAGGTCTTGACCTCTGGGGGGTGGGGATAGCACTCAGACTTTCTAGATCCTGGGTGTAAAGAATTCAGAAGAGGTTCCTAGGGCACCTGTTGTTCAGAGGTCCAGTACCAGGATCAAGTAGAAGAGAGGAGCTCTTCTCTCTTCTTTCTTGTCTTATCTCTCTCTCCCTCTCTCTCTTTCTCTCCCTCTCCTTCCCCTTTTCCCTCTTTCCCCTCCTTTGGTTTTGTCTTTTCTTCCCTTTCTCTTTCTTTCCTTCCTTCATTTCTTTATGGCTGTGTTTCTCCCTCCCTGTTTCTTCTCTATGTCTGCCTCCCTTTCCTTTCTCCACCTACCTCGCCCTCCTTCATCTCCTCTCTCTTTCTTTTTTCTCTCCCTTCCTCTTTTTTTTCTCTTTCATTTTTCCTCCTCTTCTCCTTCTCTTCTCCCACTATCTTTCTCTGTCTCTCTCCTTTTCTATTTTTTCCCCTTCTCTCCCTCTTTTCTGTCTCCCTCTCTCCTTCCCCTCTCCCTTTATTTTCTCACTCTCCCTTTTTTGCTTCTTCTCCCTTCCCTTCTTCCGAGAGTGATTTCTTCCTCTCTTTAAGTGAAGCTCCCCAGTGCCAATGGCCAGACTGTCCCTCCTGGAACTCAGACCTGGGTCTTTGCCACTGACCTGGGTTCATACTTTTTCATCCCCTAGTTGCCACCCAAAATGCCCTGACAGAACCATACATCCTGCTGGTAGTGCTGCTGGCTGTGGTTGTGAACACCATGCCATCACTGGCTGTCCGTCTGCTGTGCCACATCACTGCTGAGCCTAAGCCTGGGGTAAGTTAGTCACCCCAAGCATAGTAGACCCTGCCCTAAGATTACCCTGCTGTATCTACAGGACTTTCTGGGGGAGAAGGTCTTTCTGTTTTCCAAGGCAAGCAGAGCATGGTCTTTCTCATAGTGGATAGTTCTCTCCATTTCTTGGGGGATAGGAGGGGAACTGAGAACCCAAGAGTAAAGAGACCTTCCCCCCTTCCCAGGACTTCTAGTTTTTCTAATAACTTTCCCAGACATTATCTAGTTGATTCTTCCAAATCACGCCAATTAATCCTGGCTAGGATACTTATTAGCCTTGGTTTTCTTAATTAAGCCACTTAATTTCTTTGGCCCATGAGCTCAGTAAGACAGAGATTATTTTTATAGGCAGATAAACTGAGGTAGAGAAAGCAGTGTAGTGGGTCATATGAAGAGTTGGTGTCACAGAGAAGACCAGAACTTGGGTCTCTTTTTCCTCAGTCTGGGCTTCCTTTACTACTCTACTGATTTTACTTACTTACCTTCACCTCTTACCATTCCTGGGAAACTGGTAGGACTCCAGTGGGGGATGGCTTCAAAGTCTTCTCAGAAAGGAGAGTGGTGGCCTCTGGGATGGATGCTCTGGTATCTTATTCATACATAGTAGGTGCCCATGTCTTTCTTCCCAAGAGTTCCTTGGCCTCTGCTCCCCTTGTATTCCCTGGCCCCTGCTTCCTGTGTGCTTCCTAGCTTCTGATAGCTTCTCATTCTCCTCTGGCACAGAAACCTCCTTACCGAGACACACAAGTGGAAGTCAGCACCGTGGAACTCAAAGCCCATTTCCGGAGGGGCTCCACCCGCCGCCGCTCTAGCTATGCCTTCTCCCACGATCAGGGCTATGCTGACCTCATTTCTAGGGGGACCAGCCTTCGGAAGAAGGGCCCCCGGGTTATCCAGCGTCCCAGCCCTAATGGGGATCCACAGCCAGTTGGAGAGGCCCCACCAAGCCCAAAGACAAATGTACCAGACAAAGAATCACCCTGACACCAGCTCTTCTCCCCTCCTGTTTTATATGAGACCTTTCAGCCTACCGACTCTGGGATCCTTTTAAGAGTCCCCCATTTTAAAAAAGTTTTTAGGGGGATGTCCCCACTACAAAAATACTGCTTTATTGCTCTTAATGCAATAGTGACCTTGGGGACTTGGCACTTGGGGAATTGCAAGGAGGTCTTGCCTCTGTGAACTTTACAGGTGAAGGGGATCTAGAACACTTGGATGCTTAAAGGAGAGGCACAGTCCTGCATGAGCCCCCTTCTGTGCCCTGCCTCCAGTGCCAGTTCACTGGTTGCCAAGATAACTGGCTTTGCCAAAGCCTCACTTCATACTTTCTCTCAGACCTGAGAGCAGGGAGGAGTCCTCCACTTCTGTCCTTCCTCTTCCCTCTGGGTTAAACCCCATGTCCCTTTTGCACCTGGTGGTCTACTTGGGAGGAGTGGGATGGGGTCCCCTTGCTCCATTTACCTTTGTCCTTAGGGGACCCAGTTTTAGAATAGTGTGGCCTGTATCCAGATAGATGAGAATCTGAGGGTCAAAGAGGAACCAAGAATACTGCCCACCTTGCCTTTTTAGGGGTTTGGTGGGCCACTCCAACCTTAAGCTAGAGTCAAGTATTGGGAAGGACCTTAAGCATCTTCAAATCCCACCCTCTCACAATGCAGATGAGGAAACAGAGTCAGGAAGGAGAAAGAGCTTTGCTCAGACTCACAGAGTCAGAAGTAAAGCTGCAAGGAGAATCCAGATCTTGTAGGACCTAATTTGGGCTTGTTTTGCTGTAGTACTCTTCCCTCCTAGTATAGGGAAAGAGCCTTGGATTTGGGTTATGGTCCCTACCTAGCCACAAATGACTTGAGTGACCTTGGGGGCTTCACTTCAGTTTCCCTATTTGTAAAATGAGAAATTTGTACCAAATGGCTGCTGAGCCCTTTCCTGCCCTAAGTCTATGCTGCTGTGACACTCTGTCTAACATCTGGTCATACCAGAACGACCCCTCTATCCAAGCTCTCCCTCATCTTCCAATGACACCATAGGATGTGAAGCTGGAAAGGACCTTGGAGATGATCTTCAAGTCTACTTCCTTCATTTTTCATATGGAGAAAGTGATGCTCAGAAAGGGGCAGTGACTTGCCCATGGCTACATAGCTAGTTAGTGTCAGAGCTAGAATTTTAATTCAGTTCATCAGACACCAAAATCATACCACGTTGTCCACCCCCCTCAGAGCCAGAGTCTACTGTAATTGAATATATCAGCCTACCAAGAGTCCTATTCCTTGCCCCAATTTAGGTCCCCATGGGATTCAGCTGACATTTGGGACCCTCAGGACTTTATTGCCTTTTCTCATCATCTCCCTCTTTAGTGCCATACACCTACCTCGAGAAGTCCTAGTTGGCCAGTACTTGGGTATCCTCAAGTTTGGGGATGCAGGGATAGAAGGGCATCAAATTGGAGATTAAAGTACAGATGCTGCAAACAGGCATCCAGTGGCTGGTTTTTTGGGCTCGAGGTACAAGAAGGGAAGGGGAGATTCACCAAGGAAGAATTAAGCCTATTGTCACAGACTACCCCTCCTGCCACAGGAAGCTACATAAGCAGTCTCTGGGACCTAGGAGCCCAATAACAATCTGGGCTCCCCTGGGGGTGGAGGTGGGAGAGATCACTGGAATAGTCAGATGAACTGGAGGGAAGCCTACTGAAGGCAGAGCCAGCCCCAGTGCCACTCCCCAGAGTTAGACTTCAAGCCCAGGCCCCATTGGTGATCTAGCAGGTTCTTGGATAAGGATGGCCAGCTGGTGTACAAGGTCCTGTGAGGTGGGAAGCCAGAGCTTCCCAGGGTTTCCCAGAAATAACAGGATCAGTTTTAGCGACTTCCTCTGGTGTACCCGGCCATAAAGTGTTGGTAACCAGATTTGTACCCTGACTCTCTCAAGTCCGCAGATCTTTCAATTACATTCCAGGGAAATTTCTAGGTATGGCTCACTCCCAGCCTCCCAGATAGTCCTGTCTGATGCTAGGCTCTAGAAGGGCCCTCCCCTTTTCTCGCTGAGGTCCTTCCAATCTTAATCACCTCCCCCTCCCAGGCTGCTTCCACTTTGGGGCTCCTCTCCAAATCTGGTTATATTCAGGGATGTGGGATACCTTCTCCTTGCCTTATCCACCGTAGCCAACACCCAGACACCAGAGTGAGTGACTAGAAAATAATTTATTGAAGAAAACAGAAATGACAAAACGCAACAGAGCAGTGAACAGCAAAAATGAACCCACCGAGGACGGTTGTTTGTGGTTTTTTTTTTCTTTTTAAAAAAAATTTAAGCCTGTCACCCAGGGTTGGGGAAAGAGGGACCTAGTTTTCTTCTCTTGCAATGGGGCTGGCCCTGTGCTTCTCCCCAGCTCCTTCTGCTGGGCCTCTCTTGTCACAGGATCCGGAGCTGGATGGAACCTCGGAGGCCAGACAGTCCAAGCCCCTCATTTTACTGATGAAGAAGTGGCTTGCCGGAGGGCATATAGGTAGTATGTGGTAGAGCAGGAAGTTAGAACCAATGTCCCCTGACTCCAAAGGAGAAGTCCTTGCCCCCGGGCTCCAGTTTCCAGGGATGAAAATTTCCCCACATTCCCCTGGTGGCATTGGGGTCTTTAGAGAGCTAATTCTACCCAGGAGGGTAGATAGCTCTGACTCCAAAGGCCAAGCCTTCCCTCAGAAATGGGAACCAAACCAACATACAGAGTTGGGGAAAGTGGTGGTTCAGAGACAAAGGGGTCAGAGGAAGCCTGTCTAGCCTCCCCAGAGCCTTCCTTCTGCCCCCCACTCCTCGTTCTTTGCTGGGTTCCTATCTTGGCTGTCTTCTGTCCAGCTATCTAGTCTGGAGATGGCTCAGGGGAGAGATAGAGGCTGGAAACTCCTGATCCCTGATTAGGTCTAGAGCAAACACTGACTCCCAGGCCCCCTGATCTGTTAAGGAGTCTTGGTGGGTGGGCCCAGTACTGTACTTGGGTTCAGATGACCCAGTTTTGAATGCTGGCTTAAACACTAGCTGTGCAGCCTGGGGCAACCTCTCCAGACCCGAGTTTCCTCATTTCTAAAATAAAGCAGATCTCTTCTAACTGACACCTATCTATGCTCTCTCACTAGGCTAAGGTGGGTTACCCCAAAGGAACGTAGATTTAGAGCTAGCAGAGGACCCTTAAAGATCATCCTCTCTGTCCTGTTTTGCAGATGGGGAAACTGAGGCCCTGGGAGGGGAAGAATCTTGACAAAGGTCCTACAGCTCTTAAGTAGCAGAGTTATCTTTGGGCTAGGGCACCATCTAGCCAGTACACTTAACTGCTTCAATTAGCCCTCATCCTCCCAGGCCAGGGTGGGGAGGGTTTGAACATGTAAGCTATTCTGATGGGAATGCCCTAAGCACAGAGACTCCCATCTCACACCTCCCTGGGACAGGTTCCACTAAGAGTTACTTCCACCCTCTTCTGGGTCCTGGCCCTGCCAAGGGGCCCATTAGGGCCCCTTTCTCTCCTTCCTGGGTGTTCTCTGTGGTGGCCTGGAGGTTGGCAGCAAGGCCCAAGCCTTGTTTTTCCTCTTCCTCTGCCCACTAGGCATCTCACATGCCCCAAGCTTCCTGGAACTTGGTACCCTTTACCTAGAAACTAAGTACTCTGCTGCTGGCCCTCAATGAATTACGCAGCCCTAAAGCCTCCTGCAGGGACTAAGAACCTTCTCTGGAGAAGGGTACTAAGATTGTCATAACCAATAGGAAAAATCTTTGGTATACTTGGTTAGACCATAGGCACGTGGAGACCTGGGGGCCCAAAGGCAGAGAGGTAGGGGATGGTGAGAGGCAGTTCTGTCTCCAGTGCCTTCCTACTGGAGAGGCCACTCATGTCCTAGGAGCTGTGCTGGGCTGTGAACCTTCTTCCCTGACTATGCAGAAAGCACAAGGTTTGTCCTCAGAAAAGCAAGGCTTTCCCCTTTCTGGGCCTCACCTTCCTTATTTGTAAGAGCTCATCTCAAGGGTCCCTTCCATTCCAGCTCTAAATTTATACCCACTTGGTCTCTGATGCTGAGAAGGTCCCTTTGTTTTGGTCCTCATTATCCCTGAAATCCCGGGGCTGAATGAAGTTGGTCTCCAGGGCTGGATTAAAGGGATTGGGGAGAAAAGCCTCAGAGCAGAAGGCATAGGGAGCAGGGAGCTCCTCAGGTCCCAGCATTTCCTAAGAATATCCCAGAGAGTAGATAACCCTAGAGAGTTGCTTCCAGCTTTGTACCTATGATCTATGTGATTAAGCCTGGGAGTGCTAGGAGAGTCCTGATGCCTAGGAAAGGGGCTGCTTTGTGTCTGGCTTGGGATGAAATAGGGAGGGAGAGGAGGGGAACATCTCTAGTTGCCCTTGGAAGGGGCTCAAGGGGAGGCTCTGGCCATCTCCTGAGAAACTCCAAGGAGGGCAGAAAGCAAGACCAAGGTGAGCTGGGTGGCCCCTAGCATTGGGGAAGGTGGCAGTAGATCACTCCCATCCAGTGGGATGATTGTCCCTCTGCTCACTGAGGCCCAAATTCCTTGGAATTCCTTACCTGATAGAAGGCCTCTTAGGTCATAGGCAGAGCTGGGAAAGACCTAAGAGGTCATCTGATGTATCAGACTCCCCCTCCATCCAACGTGTTCTGAGACATGCCGTGATGAAGAAGATGCTTCCTACTGAAGCAGCCCATTCATACTCTGGGATAAATTCTTCTGCACTTCTAGCCCACTGCTCCTGCCTTTAGGATAGCATCCAACCCATTCATTTTATAGGAAGGAAAATTAACTTCCATGAAGGGGGGCCTAAAGCCACAAAGTGGGATTAGAATCCAGCCCCGATTCCCAGGCTAGCCGTTTGCACTGCACAAAGCTGTCTCACACCCTAGTGTCTCCAATCCATTGGGCCGCTTTCATCCCCCTGGTCGGTGGGGCCAGGCTGAGCCTGAATATTCCCTGATGAATAAGAGGGAATCACTTGTTCCCCAGTAAAGCTCACATCCTAAACTGTCCATCTCTCCACACCCCTATCCCAAGGCAGAGCTTTGAAGGCAGGGAGGGGTAGAACACCCAAACATCAGGAATGAAGGGCACTCATGAGGACATCTGGCTGGGCTAGGGTTGACCCCAGCTGTGGCTACCCTCCTCTTATTCCTGGGTGACAGGACTCCAATTATCTGATTGTCTCTCTCCTTGGAACAAGACACTTGTGAATTGATACGAAAGCGAAAAAACCAACTGCAATCCAACAGGTAAAGTATTAAATACATACATACAAATGACCTAATGCAGACCTGGTTCTCAAGTCCAAAGTGTGGAGACTTCCATGGGGGCACAGTGCCATAGCTGCAGCTGAGGCAGGGAGGTGGATGAGATGGCTGACCTTTGATCCTGACCTGATCATCCCCACCCCCCACTCCCCTCCAGAGACTCTTTCTTCTCCCCAGCTTGCCTTCTGTCCTTCCTGGCCACCTCATCCACTTCCCTGGTTGTTTTGACAACTGCATTTGAAAGATAGGAAAAAGGGAAAAAAGAAAGCGGGAGGAAAACCAGACATCAACTTGCTTGTTATCATGTAACTTGGGAAACATGGTCCATGTTGGATCCAGGCTGAAAAAGAATTGGAATCTCTCTTGGATGAACTTGGACTTGGAACCTCCATGGAAGGAACACATAATTGGCACCTCTGTGGAATGGGAACCTCTGTTGGATGGAACAGGCATTGGAGCTTGGAATCTCCGTGGAAGGAACATGAACTTGGAGCTTCCGAAGATGGGACACTGAATGGGAACCTCCATAGAACCAGACCCTCTGCTGACGGAACATTGCTGTTCCCCCAACCCCCCTCCCCCCGCCCCCCACCCCCACCATTTTATTACATTAGTTTCAAGAAAGCGTACATTGGTCATGCATAAATCAAATTTCCATTTTGTCTTTTTTTCTTTTTTTTCTTAAATTACATTTGAACACAGAACACATAGAATAGTAATAAATACTCTCAAAAGACGTGACTCAGAAAAAGTAACACATCAGAAAACAAAAAGATACTTTCTTTCTCTCTTGCTTTCTCTCTCTCTCTCTCTTTTTTAAAGGACTTGTTTAAATATGAAATCTGTAAACGCCTTCGGTCCTTTCTCGCTCTTTCTCTCTCTCTTTCTCTCTCTCTCTCTCATTCATTCTCTCTCACGCTCACTCTCTTTCTTGGTTTTCAACTAACCAGCTTACGCTCTGTTAACATTCAATATGTCTCCCACCGAACTCTTCAAAGAAATAAGAACATGCCATCTGCAAAATTATAATTTAACAGTATAAAGCTTCAGGTCACATATTCCAAAAACTAGCTAAGTAATTTTTTTTTATCACATAAACTATACATTAAATATTTTGAGGTATTTCAGAGAAAATTGTCAAAGGCTTGGAGGAGCTGTGCTGGACTTCTTTTTCCCTTGTGTGGAGAATGTCTTTGGTATCTCACAAACCATTTGGGTGTTGGGAAGAAGCAGGAAGTGGGATTTAGGGAGGCAGGAGAAGGAAGGGGTCTTTTGAAGAATACAGAGTGGGACATCAGGGAGAAGGATTCTGGATCAGAACTAGGATGACCAAATGCACAGGGATAACAGCCCCATCCCATGGGCAGGAAAAAAAAGGAAAGGGAAGATCTGTATGTCTTGTGCTAGTGGGTCTGGCCCAGAAGAGTGAAACTGACTAAGACTGGGTAGAAACTGACCTATGTCCTTCAGTTTCACTGCCTCTGGAGTCAGGAGAAGAGACTTCTTCAAAAGGCCCAAAGAATGGCGGCAAGTAGGCCCCAAAATAATTAGTGGGCCTGGCCACACCGGCTCAGGACTTAAGCTAGCAGCAGCTAATTTCTTTTCCTCTTCACAGAGTATTTAGGACATGGCAAGTTTAGGACATGGAATGTCAGAGCTGGGAGAGGGACCATCTAGTCTAAAATGGCCTCATTTTACAGAGTAAAAAAAAAAATGGGATGCAGAGAGGGGAAGTTATTTGTCCAATATTATACCATTTGAAAAACTAGAGGCTGAGGGAAGGACTGGAATTAAGAGAGACTCTTTTTGGGGGAAGGGTCAGGTCTTCGCCAAAAAAACTAGAGGAGGCAGGGGAGAGAGAAAGGGGCAGGGTTGAATGATTAAAATTTAGGTTAGATGGGATCCACATAATACCACTTTACCCTTTAAAAAATATCCCCCCCCAAACTTCCACATTGAATTGCCTTTTTGATTATTTGATTCTCATATTACAGAAGATATTAATCTCCTCATTGTACACAGAATGCAAGACATTCTCACTGAGTATCAGAGAAGTTAAGCAAGTTGCCCATGTCACACAGCAGAGGGCCTATCCTGGGCCTATCCTCACTTAACTAATCTTAGGGGTCACTAACCCTCAGAGATACCCGTTTGCTAAACGGGATGGGAAAGGTAGATTGTGGAGGACAAAAGTAGATCTAGGGAGGGAAGTGTGGTTTGGGCTTGGGTGCCTGGCCCTTGGGGATGGAGGTTGGGAGGAGTGAGATCCAGAATCCACTTTGTAGTGGCAGAGTGGCAGAGAATTTTGGGCTGATTGATTAGCTGGTGGCAAGGGGAGGAATAAGAAGGTGGAAGATTTGTTTTCTGTCCCAACACCCAAAGGTTCATCTCTCAAATCCGCTTGCTTAAAAAGCTGAGGTAACAGTGAGTCGATTAGGATGAAAAAACACAGACGTTAAGAGTTGGCCACACACACCTTTGGTACAAGAAGGCACTCAATCGAACTCACTACTTTCTCTCTCTCTCTCTCTCTCTCTCTCTCTCTCTCTCTCTCTCTCTCTCTCTCTCTCTCTCTCTTTTTCATTCTCTATCTCTCTGGGGGCAGGGGCCCTAAGGGTAAAAGCAGGGCCCCAGGAAGGGGGTACAGATGCATCTGTTACAAAGGCAGAGGGAAATAGGTCTGTCCAGCACAGCTCCTGCTAGGGGAACAAAATCTTTGGTATCAGACGTGATTTCTCCAATCACAGAAGTGAGAACGCAGTGAGGTAGCCTTAACCTTGGGGGATAAGGGGAAGGGGGGAGGGGCACAGGGCAGGAGGATCTCGTTAGAAATGTCTTTTGCATTCTCAGGGAGTTTGGGGCTGGGGCACCCCCTCCCTGGGTCTGGAAAGGGGGGTAGGGGAGCATAGGGTTGGGGGGAGTCTCTTTCTGGCCTCAAAGCCCTTGAACCCGTAGAGGTGATGCTGACCACCAGAGCGCAGCTTTGTCGCCACCACAAGACAAGATCATATTGGGGGGTGCAGAGGGAAGGGAACAGCTCAAGGTGGGTCAGGTAGCTTTTACCTCCATTTCAACCCCTTCTCTCCCACCTTTCCCTCCCTAGCCCCCATTCACAATTTTGGCAAAACAAACCTAGTGGATTCTACCATCTTCAGTCAGTTTCTTCCTTGTTGGAGGGAGGGAGGGAAGGGGAGAGAAAAACAGCCTTGTTGGGGAAGAGGAGAGAGCTTCCATCTCCAGCCAAGTCCCTCTACTGCTCCCCCTGCCCCCTCACACTAGCTGCATCCACCATTGCCACGTTATCCCATCCTCCAGGGATGGGGGTGGGGAAAGAGCCCCAAAGATTCACCTGGAGCCCTCTGTGACATCAGCAGATTTGACTTTTTTTATGTCTCTCTCCTCTGATCTTCCCTCCTTCCCCACCCCCCCCTTCCCCATCAAGGTGCCTAAATAGGGATGTAAAGTGACTGGGACCTGGAGATGGTGCTGATAGGTGGGGAGTGTTGGGCAGTGGGGAAAGGGGCACCTGGAATATACCCGCTTCATGTTTGAGCTCATAAACACCACCTCTCCTTTCCCCAACCCCAATCTCATCTTCCACTAACCTCTCCAGGCAGAAGTTCCAGCCTGGGTGGAGGCAATTCTGGGAGCCAGGAGAGATACTTCCCTTTTCCTAGGAGCTGGGAAGACTTGGGGAGGGTGATGGCGGGAAGAGCTGGGGAGGATAGCTCAGCCCAAAGCTCTGGGCCTGGGAGCCCTGGGGGAGGAGAGAGGGTGGCTGGGCCTCCTCCCCAGGATACTCAGGAAGGAGGGAATGGGACACTGACCCCCAGGTGGGCCCCTCCCTGCCCAGGCCGGGGTTTAAGGCAGGTAGCTGATCTTGGCACATCGAATTCTGGCCACTGGGGAAAGCAGGTGTCTGCAGGCTCCGATGGACCAGTTCTCTCCTTATTAGGGGGGCTGGGGTGAGGGGTGGGGTTGCCATTTGATCTGAGTTTTGTTTTTCTATTTTCTTGGGGGTTGGGGGTTGTCCTGGCCCTGCCTGGACTATGCACTGGAATCCAGTTTGGGGTCTTTGGTAACCACCAAAGGGGTCAGATGAGAAAAGGTAGGGCTGCCCCAGGCCCCAGGGGTGGTAGGTGGGGGAGGGAGGTTGCCCCAGGGAGGCTTTCTCACCTTCCTTGACTTAGGAAGGCGATGGTAGAAGGAGGGGGAGGGGTATTAATTTTTAAAATTCTTTTTTTTTAAATACCCGGTTTGTATTCCTACTATGTGCTTTTTGACCCGCTTTTGGGGGAAGGGGACACCGCGAGACTTGTTTTCCTTAGTGTCCCCTGGACACCCTGACTGGAGGTGGGGAGGGTGGTCGAGGACCCCCAATCCTTCCACGGAGCGAGGGACGTCTGTTTCCTTTGGTTAGGGAGATTTCTTTGGAAGGAGTCCTGGGGGTGGGGGAGGCGTCGCACCCCGAAGAAAGGACCCCATTTGTGCACTTGGGCTTGGGATGAATCCCCTTACCCTCCCTCCCGGAGGCGGCCTCGGATCCCGCCAATTCCCCCCATCCCCAGCCTTTGTTTCCACTGGCTCTGTGGGCCACACGTGGATCTCCAAGCGTGTCTCAAGCCAGTGTGGGAATAGGATGGAGAGGCAGACTGGCTGCGCGGGGCCACGCGGTGCTTGAACCCTGCTGCCCTTGCCCCTCCTGGGCCCATTCCAGTCCCATCCCTTCCTCCCCGTAGCTCACCTGCTTGGGGGTCTGGGGGTCTCGAGCCGTCGGAAGGCGGCTGGGGCTCCTCTCTGTTCCGCTCCCCTCCTCCCCCGGCAAGTCGTACCCCCAGTGCCCGGGAGGGAAGATGCGGCCCGGGACCCGGCTCCACAGCCCGGCTGTGGGAACCCACAAGGAGAAGTCCCACGGGCCCGAGCCGTGGAGGGAGAGGCCGAGGGTGCCCCAGGGAGTGGGGAGGGGGTGGCGATGTCCAGAGCAGGGCGCTCCCGGCTGCCCGGGCTGGGGGGAGGTGACTCCGCCCGGGTCCGGTCAGGCTCCCCCGCTCCCAGCCCCGGGGAAGGAGTGGGGATGGTATCGTCTACCCCCGGGGGTGGGGAAGGGGCGCTCGGGGGCGGGGCCTGATGCCGGGGGCGGGACGGGGGCGGGGCTCATGCTTTGGAGAAGGTGCCCGCGGCGGCGGCGGCGGCGGAGGCGGAGGCGGAGGCGGGGCCGCCGGGCTCCTCCTGCCAGCGGTTCATGCAGCGGCGCCGCGCGTTCATGAAGAAGTTGCTGACGGTGTTGAGCTCCAGGCCGAGCTGCTGCGAGATGGTGACCTGCATCTCCTTGGACGGCCGCTTGTTCTCCTTGAAGATGGCGATCAGCGTGCGGCGCTGCAGGTCCGTGAAGACCAGGCGCTGCTTCTTGGGCTGCAGCGTCCGCTCCTTCTGCTGCTCCTGCTCCTTCCGCTTGCAAGCTGGGCGGCCGGCCGGCCGAGGAGGCGGCGGCACCGGGACGGGGACACGGAGGCAGCGACACGGGGCAGCGGAGGGGGCGGAAGGAGGAGGGGAGAGAGGCGGCGGGAGGGCGGGAGAGAGGCGGCGTGGGGCCAGAGAGACAGAGAGAGAGGGAGGGAGAGAGAGAGACAGACAAAGAGAGAGACAGAGACAGAGAGAGAGAGCGACACAGAGAGATAGAGAGACAGACACAAAGGCAGATGGAGGGAGAGGGAAGGAGCAGGAGAGGGAAGGAGGAAGAGAGAGAAGGCAAGAGGGAGGAGAACAGGACAGAGGGAGAGAGAGGGAGAGGGAGGGAGGAGGGAAAGACAAATGAGATAGATGGGGAGAGAGACAGAGACAGAGACACAGAAACAAATATAGATAAGAGTCAAAGGAAAGACAGGGATGCAGAGACAGAGAGAGAGAGAGAGAGAGAGAGAGAGAGACAGGCAGAGATATAAAGAGGCAGCAAGCGAAAGCAATACATAACAGAGAGGCAGAGAGATTAGACATGGACAGAAACAGACACACAGAGACATCAAGAGTAGAGACAGACAGAGAAAAAGAGAAACAGGAAGAAACACCAAGACAGGGAAGTAGAAGGCAACAGAGAGAAGGAAAGAGAGCAAAGCACAAAAGGAGAGAGAGAGAGAAAGAGAGAGAGACAGAGACAGAGAGAGAAGAGAGGAGGGGGAGAGAAAAAGATGAATGAGAGAGAAACAGATGCATAGTGAGACAGAGAGCATTCATAAATTGGTAGATGAAAGCCAAGAGACAAAAATAGAGAATGAGATCCAGTGAGAGACAGATGGAAGACAGGGTTGGGGGCATGGTGATAGGGGCAATGACATGTAGGAGACAGACACAAAGGAGGAAAGAGAACAAGGACAGTAAACTTTCCCTCCATAGCTCAAGCTTTCTCTCCTTTTGCCCCTTCCAGGTGCCCTTCCAGCACGTCAGCCCCCTTCCTCAGATCAGCATGCCTTCTTCCCCACCCCCAAGTTGCCTCTCTAAGGCTTACCAAGTCTAAGGTGGGGTCAGAGGGTAGGGGCTGAGATAAGTTCCAAAAAGTAGCAATTCCCCACCTCCATCCCACGGCTCTCCTAAATCCCCCTGGCTGGCCTCAAGTATTGTAACCTGCAGAAAGCCTGACTTCCTCTCCTGGGCTTCTGGCCGACCCTGGCCAAGGCTGGATGAAGGGAGGAGGTCCCTTCTGTGGACGTGGGCAGGTGAAAAGGCTGGCAGGGCAGGGGAAAAGGAGACTACCTCTCCTTTCCTCGATGTCGGACATTTTCCCGGGGCTGGGTGGGGCCCAACCATGTTCTAGGGAACATCCTTCTCTACTCCCTGAGGACGTCTCTCTTTCACATGGTGTAAAGCTGGAGGCTCACTGTGACCCTCCACCTGTCAGACACACACTGGGGCCAAAGCTCTCAGCACAGGACTCTGGATCTAATGGGACCCCAGTGAGATGGTTTAAGTGAGGCTGCTTTATTATCCCCACCCCAAGAGCCTCTCCTCCACCCCTGGTTCTCCAGAGGGTCTGACCATTCAGGGACGGTAGAGGATAGAGAAGACTTCCTCCCACCAGGCTTTATCAGCATAGAATCATAGAACACTAAACCTGGAAGTCAGAAGACTTGGGTTTGAATCCTGCTTAGTAGCTGTGTGCATCCTCAGCAAGTCATTTAACTCCTATGAGCCTCAGTTTCCTCAGCCATAAAATCTAAAGATTGGGAATAAAGTGGCTTTTAGCTCCGAAGGTTTATGATTCTATAATTGTTCCAGAGGCTACATGTGTGGAGTGTGCTGATTTGGAGTCAGAGAATATGGGTCTGAATTCCAGTTCTGTGACTTACTAGCCATGTGTGACCTCAGGGAAGTCACTTCCCATCCCAGGGTCTGTTTCTTTATCTCCAAAACAAAGAGACTAGACTAGATGGTCTTTAAGGGCCCTTCCAGCTCTGACCTTCTGTCAACACTACTGAACTCAAAGGGTTCCCAGAGATGATTTAAACCAATCCTTCATTTTACGGATGGGGAAACTGAGGCCCAGGCAGTCTCATCAGTTGACAGAGCTGGGACTAGAACCCTTGTCTAATGACTCTCAGCCCAGGGCTCTTTCAGGACCAAATCTTATTAATAACTGGGACCTAAGATGAGTTTCCCAACACAGCCTGACTTTGCCACCCTCCTTCCTGGGGCAGATGTATTTCAGAGGGTGGGGTAATAGTGCTGGACGTGGGAACACTGTCCCTAGCTGGGACAAAAGCCTCCTTCTCCTCTAAGAGTGAGATATCCTGATCCTAAATCTAACTCACCCCACCCCCAATCCCTGACCCCAAAGGTTGACTGCGACCTTGGTCTGGATCTCTTCCCCATCCCAAATGGTGTCCCTTGAGATGCGGGCCAGACCTAGGACCTTCTCTTCCCATCCCCCTCTCATGGGGTCCCTTGACTTGACTGCTAGCCAAAGGTAGCACTACTCCTTTTCTGTCTCAAGTTCCCCAATCCTCATGAGGTCCCCTGAGCTAAGGCCTAACATTGGCATCTCCCTCTTGTCCCCATAGGTCCCCTGAACTAAGTGAGGTCTAAGTCTATGATCTCCTCTTTATTCTCAAGGAGTTATTTGAACTTATAGCCAAAGATGAGTCTTTCCCCATGGAGTCCCTTGAGCTGGACCCAGGAATGAGACCACCCCCTTTCCCCCATGGGGTTCCCTGAGCTGAGAGCCACATGATAGACACACTTTGGGAAGGTTTGGGCCTAAATCCCTTGTCCCAGGGACCCACCCCTCCATGGGGGGGGGGTCCTCTTCTTTGAGGGTGAACCTCCCCACAGGGACCAGGGGTTTGGGGAAGGGCAATAGGGGAGAGAGGGCACGGGGCAAGACCTACCCTATGGGCATCAGATGCTTGCAAAAGAAACAAACAAAAGGAATGTTGTGATTGGATTTTGGTGGTATTTATGGGCTTGTGCTGCCCACCCCACTCCTTCCCTCCCAAGTGCTTCCCCTCTTCCCTTCTCTGCCCTGCTTTTCCAGCCCCCCTCCCTCAGTCCTCCAGTTTCTATAGAAGTCCCTCTGTGCCCCACCCCCACCTCCCCCACCATGGTTGGCTTTCAAATATGGGTACTGTCTCCACAAGGCCCCTAGGAAAACTCCTAGCTTCTGCCAAGGAGGGCTTTAGGGATAGCCTTTCCCCACTAAGAACAGCAACATTTGTCACATCTGCTTGTAGCAATAATAATTATAAACACAATAGAACATAATCACAATAGAAAATAATAATGGTGACTTACATTTCTATAATGCTTTAAGATTTCCCAAAACCTTTCCTCATAATAACCTAAGGTGTGACCCAGGGAGAAGTGACCAGCTAAGACAGTGTCAGATCAGAGACTTAAAGGCAGTTTTCTGGCTGTGATACACTGGGTTGTGGGGAAGAGGTGGTAAGGGTTGAGGGGGATGGGTTATAGTAGGAGAACTTGTCACATCAGCTACAGGGAGAAGGGGTAGAATGGAGGCTGTGTAGGTCATCATTGGGGTTGGAAGGGGTAGAGATAGGAGATAGGAAGGATACTAGAGATAGGCCTCACCCATTCTATCATTCTTCTTACTGACCATTCTGTAGATGGAGGCACCTGTGGGACCCCAGAGGTCACTACCCTGACCGCAAAGCCAGGCCGAGAACGGGAGCCATTCTGTGGTCATTGCCCTCCAAAGATCCCCTCTTCCCTGACTGATGGCCAGCTGGAAGGCTGGGGATGCTTTCTCAGCTCAGGCACTGGATGCTGAGATGATGTCTATGTCTATGTGATCTGGCATCCTAGCACCAAATTCCAAATTCTTGTTCTACAATGCGGATAGCATACCTCACATTCATCCTGTTCTCTCCACTTAATGGGCTACGACATTCATTTAGGTCTTCCTCACCTCTAACCTAGAGCATGGCAGTAATGGCCTAATTGGTCTGGTGTCTTCAAGTTTCTCTTTTCTCTAATCCCCCTCCCCCACCCCCCACAACAGCTGACAAGTAGCTATTTCTGAAGCACAAATCTGACTGTGTCACTCCCTTGCTCTGGAAGCTCCAGCTCCCTATTGCTTCTAGGATCAATTACACACTCAGTTGATTGGCACTTAGAGACCTTCTCAAGTCTGGCTCTGTTTCCCCTTTCCAGGCTGATTACACATTGTTCCCCTTCATCCACTCTGGATGCTAACCTAACTGACCTTGCGGTTCCTCATACACCACATCGTTAACATCATCATCACTTTTACATAGCAGTTTACCAATAGTATCTAATTTTATCCTCACAATGATCCTGAGCATAGGTGCTATTATCATCTTCACTTACAGATGGGGAAACTGAGGTAGGCAGCAGTTCAGTTACTTGCCAAAGGTTGCACAGCTAGTAAGTGTATGAGTCTGGATTTGAGTTCATGTCTTCCTTGCACATTATATCTACCATCTCAAAGCCCTTTCCCAGATTTCTTGCCAGGCCTGGAATGCTTTCCCTCACCTTTGGTCTCTAGCTTCCTCCAGGGTTGGGGACAAGAGTCACCTTCTCGTCACTATCACCCTTTCTATCACCACTATAACCTTCACCATTACCACATTACCTCTATCTCCACCTTCATCACCATCATCTCCATCACCATCCTCACCATCACCCTTGTCATCACTACCACCACCACCACTACCATCATCCTCATCGCTACCACTAATGTGATATGATGCTAAAGCCAATGAGGTGCCATCCATGCCCCACTGCCGATGCCTATCCCACAATATGACGACGCCATAGCATTGGTGACACCACACCCATTGTCACTATCCCCCAGAATCACCTCCGGCCATCCTGTTACAGCTCCAAATAACAAACACAGACGCCATGTCATTTGGATGCCAAAATATCATGGTCTTGGGATGGAACCAATGTCATAACACCAATGAACCTTTGTGGGGAGGACAGCTCACGAGGGTTAGTGGGCTGTAAGTGTAATATGAATCAACAGTGCAATATACCAATGAACCTTTGTGGGGAGGACAGCTCACGAGGGTTAGTGGGCTGTAAGTGTAATATGAATCAACAGTGCAATATACCATAGCCAAGGAAGCAAATGGGATCTTGGGCTTCATTGGGAGATGGAACATCCCAGGACTCAAGAAGTCTATCTGTCTGTCCTCTGCCCTGGTCAGACATCAACTAGAGTGCTGTGGTTAGCTCAGATGGAAGCAAGGGTGTACACAGAGGAGAATGACCACAATGTGAAGAGTTTCTCAATTATGCCATAGGAAAACCATTTGAAGCTCAGTGTGGAGAAGAGACTTAGATGAACTCTCCAGTGTCCTGGAGAATTTGGAAGGGCTGCCAAGTGGAAAGTGCCCTCAGAATCATTCTGTTTGGTCTGATGGGGAAGAACCAGGAGCAGTGTGTTGAAGCTGTAAAAAGGCAGGTTTAGATTTGATGGGAAAACCTCCAAATCATTAGAGCTGTCCATAAGTGGAATGGGATCATTTGGGAGACTTCCTCCCAGAGGGTTTTCAGTAGAGAAGATGGACAACCAGGTGTGTTGTGCTGTGTTGTGTAGGGGAAACACCTGTAGATGTGGAGATGATGGGAGGTGACGGAGGTGACAGTGATGAGGTGTGGACTGGATGATGGCTGAGGTCCATTCTAAGTGAAATCTTGTGATTCTGAGTAAGCCCACAATGGCCTGGCCTGCCAATGTAGTGCCCCCTCCTCCCCCTGACTTCAAGTCTACTTTGGTGGGCTTCTCAGGGGCTGCGGGCACTCAGAGTGGGCCTCAGCAAACTAGAGGCATAAAAAACTTCTTTTCCTGCTGATGCAGCTAAATCTGCTCATTCTCCCCTGCCTTCCCCCCATTCCTCCCGTTCAATCTAATTACAGCTCCTTGGAACCAAAATCAATACTGGCTCAAGTCAGAGCTATTTACAAGAGGGAATGAGTGCCCAGCCTGAGGGAGCCTTTTCATCTTGGCCATCACCCATGGCTCCCTGAAGTAGCTTCCCTAGGTGCCCCCTTGCTACTCCCAGAGGCTGGATGGATATAGATCTGTGGGAGGAAGTGCTGTCCAGGGCTATTATCAGAGTTAGGGTGACCCTCTCCCAGTGGTGCTACATGACTCCCACCTTCCTTGGCCTCCTCCTTTCTGCATTAGGCTGCATTTTCCAATGTGTTTTCCTGGGTTCAAGATCCTTTCTGCTCTCTTGATAGGTCTGTCACCTATCAACTAATAAACATTTACTAAGTACCTACTGTGTGTCAAGCACTATGATGCTAAGCATTGGGGATACAAAAAGAGGCAAAAGATAGTTCCTGCCTTCAAGGAGCTTAAAATCTAATGGGAGAGAAAACAAACATATACAAAGCAAGCTCTATACAGGATAAATAGGACATATTTAACAGAAAGCAAGCTCTATACAGGATAAATAGGACATATTTAACAGAAAGAAGGCATTGGAATTAGGAGGAATAGAAGGTTCTTGAATCCTAGGATGTCAGAGGTCTTTTGGTCCAAACCCCACCTCCCCTTTCAGGCAGGGGGAGGTCTAAGTCATCCTGGATGGAAAGCTATGTTCCTATAATGACAGTCTGCAAACCTTCCCCAATCACTTTATTCTAATGTTTTATCCCACTGGTTGAGTGGAAGTTTCTCTTTGTGTCTGTCCATAATTTTTCCTGCTTTCATTTCCCTTCATTCTGTCTTACACATGGAGGAAAAACTCTCAGTGTCTCCTTCATCAAACCCCTTATGTGCTTGAGGTTTGTAATTATGGTCATCCTTTAGCTTCTTTTCAGCAATAAACCAGCCTTTACTACCAATACCATGCCACCATACCACTATCACATCACTAGCCTCCTTCTTATCCCCATTTCCTTCACCACCATCACCATCACTGTCACTATTACCACTACGCTCACTCCATCACTACCACCCCCATTTCCATGACTACCGTCACCATCATTATCGCCAGCCCTATCAACACCATCACAATATCGCTATCGAGCTGTAACCAGGCATTCTGTCACATGGGGCAAATTCAGTTGAGTTGAAGGTGGGAGAAGTGGAATACTGGAAGTTATGGCTACTTTTGTTCATGGTAGAGGTAAGCCAGAGACAGAAATCATGGGAGCTAAGTGTTCAAAGAGGGCTAGATTTGGAATGCAAGAGAAGAGTCTCGAGCCAGCCACTGAACTTATTGGGGAGGAGGGAAAGTGGCTTGGGGAGCCATAGTTGGCCACAACAACGATCTAGATGGAATGAAGTTTTAAGAAGGAGAAGCCATAAGATCATAGGAGCATAGATTTAGATCCAGAAGGGACCTCAGAGATCATTGAATCCAATCTCATTTTACAAATGAGAAGATTGGGGGTATTGTCAAACTATGTAGATATGCATAGAGGGATTTTTGTTGTTATTAATATTTGCTTAATAGGGAGGTAGTGGGAATAGCAAATTCATAAAACACCTTGTTACTTGAAAAAATTAATTTGAAAACAAAATAAAATTCATACATATACTATGAAAAGGAAAGAAAGCTGAGGCCCAGAGTGTGTTGCCCTAGATCACTCAACTCCTAAGTGTTAAGACTAGGATTCCCCCAAGTACAGCATCTTTTCCAATTTGCCATGCTGTGTCCTGGTCTATAATTCTGATATTTTAATTGTATAATTCAATGAAAATTTAATTCTGAGTTTCTTTGATTATATAATTTTAATAGTCTATAAGCCCAAGCTCCTGAGCAGTAGCTAAGGGGTAAGGGGGCCTGAAGGGGAAGGCAGTTGGTAGTCTGGCATGATCGCAGAGATTAAACCATTCATCCAGACTAGGATAAAAGACAAGTTTTCCTGAGTGGATACTTGGCTGCTAATTAATTACTCCTCCTGGTGCAGGTGAATCATTTACATCTGGGAATGGAAGCTTTCCCCAGATCAGGGCTCTGTGCTGGACAGAGGCAGAGCTCAGGAAGGAAAGTCCCAGTTCTGGGAAATAGTTCCCAAAGTGATCAGACAGTCATATCCCTCCGCTGATCTTAGGACCCCAACATACAGATGGAGGCCACTCCACATAGTGTGATGCCCTAGTGCCTACAACAAAGAAGATGGAATTTCTGCCTGGTCCATTGAAGTCCCTTAGTGATAAAAATGTAAGAATGGACTATTTAAATGAGTTTGAAGAGCTCCCAGAACAAGCAAGGTCATTATCCCCAAAACTCTGGAACAAGTAATGCCAGGACTCAAAGGAACCTTAAAGGGCATCTAAGCCAAGCCCTTTATGGTACAGAAAAGAAAATTTACTACCAGGGAGTGAAAGTGACTTAGCCAAAGTCACACTGCATGCTGAAGAAGCCAAGACGAGAAGTAGGGAAGTTCTCATTCCCAGCCCAGTTCTCTTTCAATTGGACCATGCTTCAGTGTCCAATGGGCCTGGATGGGTAAGCGCTAAAGCTCCAAGCAGTCCTAGTTGCCTCAGGCTGGAGCATCCTTAGCCTACTGGTCCTGTCAGTGGGCTGAGTATAAGGGACCCTGAGTTCTAATTCTGGCTCTGGCTTCTGACTTGTTTTCCATCTTGAGCAAGTCACCTCCATCCACACTGAAGGTGGGACTCAGTTTCCTCATCTGTAAAATGAGGCCCTCGTGGGTTGATCTCGAAGCATCCTTTCAGCTCTGAGGGCCTCTGGTAACCGGGGTGCCTCCAATGCTTGCCTAAAGCCCTTGCTAGGTAGCAGGACAAAGCCCACAGCCCAGAGCCTGACGGATTCCTCTCCCCACCGAGAGATCAAAGACTTGGCCCCCTCCCCACCCCCATCCCGAGAACAATAGAAATGATGGCAGGCCGGGGTAAGCTAGGCATGGCCCTCTGCCTCTCTGATTACCCTCCTCCCCAACACAAGCCTTTGGGTGGGGCCGCGGGCTGCAGAGTTTAGCTCCAGAAGCCTCTGTTCTCCGTTCTCACTCCGCCCCAAACCTCCCACCCCTCCAGTTTTGCTCCCGCCCTAGCTTCTACACAACCAGCAATTTTCTACCCACTTTTCTTAAGTGGCGGCGATTTGTTGGAATCACAAAAGACGGCTTTCAGCCGCAGCCTGGAAGTGGATGGGGGGGGGGGGGCGGGGAGTGAGACAGGGAAAGGAAAAGGGGTATGGGGGAGGGGAAGGGAGAGGGAAAGGGGAAAGGGGAAGAGGGAGGAGAGAGGGAAAGCGAGGAAAAGAGAGGGAAAGGGAAGAGGGTGAAGGGGCAAGGCGCGGGCCCTGTTCCCACACGCCCTTTTTGTGCTGGGGAGGGCTCTTAGAACATAGAATGATAGAGCAGGGAGGATTTTTTTTTTTTTAGAACGTACAGTATCTGAAGTGTGAAGGTCTTTAGAACATAAAACATCGGAGCTGGGAGGAGCTTTAGAAGACAGAATGTCTCAATTACTTGGTATCAAAGTTGGATCGAGGGTCCGAATCTCCTTCTTCCCAAGCCCCTTCTCCTTCCACTTATCCTGCCCGAGAGATAGGCAAATATGTTCTGAGGGTCCTTCTGGAGATAGTGGCTGGCCTTTGTGTTCATTCAATCAGGGGACTCTGGACAGCTTTAGGTTGAGGGGAGGGAGACTTTTTTGGGAGGGAGGTGTCCAGTGCCCAAAATCTAAGCCATCAGGATAGACTTTTTAAAAAGGTTTAAAAAGTCCTAGGGCAGCCAATGGAGCTCTGGCCCTGGGGTCAGGAAAGCCTGAGTTCAAATCTGACCTCAGACACTTACTAACTCTGTGACCCTGGGAAAGTGGCTTAACCTTGTTTGCCTCAGTTTCCTCATCTGTAAAATAAGCTGGAGAAGGAAATGGTGAGCCCCTAAGGTATCTTTGCCAAGAAAAACCCAAATGGGGTCGCAAAGAATCAGACACAGACTGAACAATGACAAAAATTTCAAATTGAGCTGTTCCCAGAAGTAAAAAGTCGTAAAAAAAAAAATCCCCACAATTTCTTCGGCACCTACAACACATTCAAGCCTTCTGTGCCTCTTTGGTTTTGGCACCTCCATTTTATGATAGCTAAATAATAATGATGGCACATTTAAATAATGCTTTAAGGTCTGCAAAGTGCTTTACAAATACATCTCATTTGATCCTTACAACCCTGGGAGATATGTGCTATGATTATCCCAATTTTATGCCTGAGGAAATTGAAGCAAACAGGGGTTAAGTGACTTGCCCAGGAAAACACATCTAGTAAGTGTCTGGGGGCAGGATTTGAACTCCGGTCTTTCTGACTCAAACTCCTTGGCCCTGTCCTACTCTACTGGGACTCAGCTTCCACCTGTGTGAGTTTCAAGGGCTGAGCCAGATGATCTTTGAGTCCCCTCCTGCCCTAATATTCTGTGTTCCATGAATTCTGGGTGGCCTTGCTCAGCAGCAGCCCAGAGTTTGGTAATATCCATTCCCAGCTCCCCTGCTCAAATCACTGAAGAGAAAATATAGGGGCAGCTTTTGCATCAGCACTGTCCTTTCATATCTGTTCTCTCATTTAATCCTTACCAGAGCCCTGTGAAAAGAGAGAGAGCAGGAATGATGACACCCCCATTTTACAAATGAGGAAACTGAGGCCCATAGAGAGGAAAGTGTGCCCAAGGTTGCACAATAAATTGGTGGTGGAGCTACCACCCAAGTCTCCTGATTCCCAGACTTAGGACCCTTTCCTTTCAAATAATCTGCTTGCAAACCAGAATGGCTTAGACTCTTTTCTCCCCTGTCCCCAACCTGTACCATTTATCCCTGATTGGGGAGGCTTGGGAGGCTGCCTGCTCTTGCCAGGCTCTTGGCCAGTGGAGGCTGCACTTTTCAGTAAAAGCACAAGACCATAGAATTCTGAGCGGAAAGGGATCATTGTCTCAGAATCATAGAATCTCTGAGTCACAGATGGAAGCCCAAAGGCCATCAATGCCTGAACCAGACAGGTGTATCCAGCTTTTGCCTGAAGACCTCCAGTGTGGGAATCCCATCTACCTCTTGGGGCAATTCATTTTACTTTGGGAGGATTCTATCTTAGGCTGTTTTTCTTTATAGCCATCTTAAGCTTCTTCTACCTGCCTTCCTAGTTTTGCCCTCTAGAATCAAATAGAAAAAGTCTTCCCCTCCTAGTTTTTTCACCCTTTCTTCTCCCCACCAATCTCTTCTTCAGGTCCTGCTTCAGGTACTGCTTGTCTGGCATGACCTTGTGATCACCCTCCAATCTCCTGCTTTTGTTGATGTCCAGAGAGGGGAAAGTGCCCACAGTTTCCTTATCCTAGTTCTAGTTCTGATGCTGGAGGGAAGAAGACAGGCTTGGAGGAGGGAAGGGGATGGGGAAAGATGTAGGCCAGGGGCGGGAAACCTACAGCCTTGAGGTCACATATGGCCCTGTAGGTCCTCAAGTGCAGCCCTTTGACCAAATGCAAACTTCACAGAACAAGTCCTTTCACAGAACAAATCCCCTAAGGATTTGTTCTGTAAAACTTGGACTCAGTCAAAAGGCCGCACATGAGAGCCTAGATGGCCTCGAGGCTACAGGTTCCCCACCCCACTGTAGACTATACTGGTAAAAGAAGTGGAAAACAACAAATCACATAATACAGGTAAAAAAAATGGCAAAACATATACTTTCCCCATTGGTATCCAGGTCATCGAAGCAAGTGTTTTCCTTCTTCTGCCTGCCACCTTTTGTCAGACCTGAACGGATGATTGTTTTCCACATCCAGCTGTATCATCATACCTGTGACTGCCTGCATTACTGTCCAAGTGGCTGTTTTTATCATCATGGCCATGAGGATATCACTGTCCCTGTGACCTCCCTCTATCACCATCTTCACGGCTGCCTGTATCACAGCCTCTGCAGCCACCTGTCTCACTGATGCCACCATGACCATTGCTAATTGGATCACCATCCCTGTGTTTGCCTGTATCTTTCTTCTTATGTTTGCCTGTAGGGCTACCCCCACAGCTATCTGGAATATTGTTCTCCAGGCTGTCTGCATCAAGATCTCCCAAACGACCATCTTGTTGTCCCCATGACTGCCTTTACTGCCATCCCCACGGATACTGGCATCACTGGCCTTATGGCAGCATGCAACACCATTGGCCTAATGATTACATTACTGTCCCTTCAGACGCTGTTCTCCTCGTCCCCATGGCTATCTGTACCACAGCCCTTGAAGTTTTTTCTATTAGTTCAGCTATCCATGTTACAGTCCCAGAGGCTGCCTGGATCCCCATTGCTCCAGTGAGAATCACTGTCCTGGTCACTAATCGTATTACCATCCCTGTGATTCCCAGTATCACTGCTCAGAGCTGTTTGTACCCACATTACCACAGTGACATCATCATTGTTCTCATAACTGTATCACTCACCATGTTTTGTTGTTGTTGACTCGTTTCTGTTGTGTTAGACACTTTGTGACTCCTTGTGGTGTTTTTTGGGCAAAGATACTGGGGTCGTTTGCCACTTCCTTCTTTAACTCATTTGACAGACGAGGAAGCAGGGTAAATTGACTTGCTCAGGGTCATGCAACTAGTATCTGAGGCCAGATTTGAACCCAGTTTTCCTGACTCCAGGCCTGGTAATCTATCCACTGCGCCACCTTGCTGTCCTATTAATCATGTGGTTGCCCATAATTCTGATCTTATAGCCATCTTTACAACTGTCTGCATCATTGTCCTCAAGGCTGTATATATCAAGATTATGCAAAAGACTGTATGACAATCCCGTCGAACCCTGTATCTCCATCCTTATGACTTCTGGGATCACTGTTCTCACGTCTGCCTGTATTCCCACTCTCTCCTTGGCCCTATTCGATACCAATAGAAATATTATGAGAAGGTCCTTTTTTTACTCCCTATCATTATCTGATGGCTCCAGCTCACCAACCCCAGAAAGCTGCTTCCATTGAGGGTATTTCAGTGTGCTTAGGAAAGGGAGCCTCCAACATTAAACTGGGTGAAATTTGTCGGTAATGAAAATTCCACTTGATTAATTCTCTATAACAAATGGGAGTGTTCATCATTGGCCGGAGGCAGCAGAACCAAGTTTATTTGTTTTATTTTCTAACATTAAAACAGATTCAGCTTGGCTGAGTTGGGAGTGTCTGACTCCAATCAGGGGAATGGAAAAGAATTGGAACAGAACGTTAATGTCAGAGCTGGGAGGACCCTTAGAGCATAGAATGTCAGAGCTGGAATGGCCTAGAGAGATCATCCAACCCAGCCTCTTAATTGTACAGAAGGAGGAACTGAGGCCCATCAAAGGAAAATAACTTGGCCAAGGTCATCCCTTGAGTCAGCATCAGAGAAAACTGGAAATAAAAATTATTTGTCTAATACCTTAATGAGAACGAAGGTTTTGGCTTTCCAAGCTGTTTTCATACATTATTTCATTTTATCATCACAGTAACTGTGGGGAAGTGAAAGATGTTATCCTCATTTGGAATAAAGGAAACTGAGTCTGAGATTTGCTCAGGGTCGCAGAGGACTCAAACTCAGCTGGCGCCCTCTCCCCCCTTCTCTTTTCACCAACTGCCTGCTTGAGTCTCCCATGCACTCCCTGCTGCTTGCGGGTTACTGAAGACCACAGCCTGGACAAGCATTGTGTTTGCTGTAGCCTGGGGAGGGCTTTGATTCAGAGATGGGGCATCAGCCTTTGGACTAGAAGCATTGAGAAAGCTAGAGGGAGGAGAATAGTCTTAAGGAAGAGTTTGGGGGGTGCTATGTGTAGGCATATAATCTCTCTCTGTCTGTCTCCCTTTCTCTCTTCTCCCCCTTCTTTCCTCTCCTCTCCTCCCCCTTCCCTCTCCTCACTTCACTTCTCCTGTCCTCACCTCTTCTCTCCTCTCCTCATTTCACCTCACCTCTCCTCATTTCACCTCACCTCTCCTCTCCTCACCTCTCCTCCCCTTCCCCTCCCTTCCCCTTTTCTCTCCTCCCCTCCCCCTTCCCTCTCCTTTCCTCTCCTCTCCTCCCCCTTCCCTTTCCTCACTTCACCTCTCCTCACCTCTCCTCCCTTCCCTCCCCTCTCCTTCCCTCCCCCTTTCCCTCTCCTCCCCTCCCCTCCCCCATCCCTCTCCTCTCCTCTCCTCTCCTCTCTTCTTCTCTCCTCTCCCCTCCTCTCTCTCCTTTTCACCTCTCTCTCACTTACCCCCTCTCTCCCCTCTCCTCTTTCTTCCTTTCTCTCCTCTCTCCTACCCCCATCTCTGTTTCTCTGTCTCTGTCTCTCAAGAGCTTCTATGAGGTAGAGGGTTTAGAATTCTTTTGCTTCACCCCAGAGGGCAGAGCTTAGGGTAATGCAAAGGGTGGGGAGCTGGAAAATTATGAGGAAGCAGACCTTGGTTCAGAACTTACCTGGTATCCTATGAACTTGTTTTTTAAAGAACATATATTGAGAAATGCATTTCAATATAATTAGTTTACATTGTAATCTTATATATTTTATTTTATACATTTAAAAATATTATTCAAAAAGAGTTCCACAGTTTTCACTAAACTGCCAAAGAGGTCCATTACTACACACAAAACCTTAAGAATTCTTGCTTTAGAGGTAGTGAGCTGCCTGTCACTGGAAGTGTTCAAGCACAGCCCAGCTGACCCCCTGTCAGGAAGGGTGTAGAGGGCATTCCTGCACCATGGGAGAGGTTAGACTAGGTCACCTCTGAGGTCACTTCTTGTTCTGAGAGTCCATGATTTGATGAGATGGTGTCTCCTTCCCTCCCTCCCTCCTATCAGGATGGCAGACCAGCCAGGTGCCAGGACCTTCCCCCTGATTGAATGTGGCAGTTGGTAGTTAACTGGTTCAGATGTCAAGGGCTTTAGCCTCCCCTTGATGTGTTTAGGTCAAAAGGGGGAATCAATACACTCAATATGTTCTAGGAGTTGGCCCAGGGAGCTGTGGGTACCATTCCTGGGGATGAGGTAGGGGGAGGCAGGGAAGAATCACAACTAGGCCAGAACTCCCCGGACCCTCCAGTGGCTTGTGGTTAAGAGTGATGGAAAAAGGCAATTCTGAGACAATCATCCCAAACACGGGCCTCCTGCTCTTGTCTTTCCTTCCCTTGGGGAGATTCTCCTAGCCTAAACCTTCCACTCCTAGTTCTACCCTCTCCTGGACTGCTGGCCACTAGAGGGGGTGTGTGCATTGTAGAGATAACAGCCATAAATTCATAGACTAAGAGCTGGGAGGGCCCTTAGAGAATGTTAGAGCTGGGAGGGCCCTTAGAACACAGAATGTCAGAGCTGGGAGGGCCCTTAGAACACAGAATGTCAGAGCTGGGAAGGCCCTTAGGACACAGAATGTCAGAATTAGGAGAGATCTTAGAATAGAGGATGTCAGAGCTGGGAGGGATCTTAGAACACTGGATGTCAGAGCTGGGAAGGCCCTTAGAACACAGAATGTCAGAATTAGGAGGGATCTTAGAATAGAGGATGTCAGAGCTAGGAGGGACCTTAGAACACTGGATGTCAGAGCTGGGAGGGCTCTTAGAACAGAGGATATCAGAACTGGAAAGGACTTTAGAATATAGAGCACAAAATGTGGGAGTTAGGAGGGGCCTTAGGGCATAGAATACAGAAAGTCTGTGCTGGGAGAGACCTTAGAATATAAAACATGGAAATTCTGAGCTGGATGTATCTTAGAACATAGAAAATCACATCTGCAAGGGACCTTAGAACACAGAAAATTAGGGCAGAGAGGAATACCTTAGAACACAGAGCATAAATGTTAGAGCTGGAAGAGACCTTTGAACATAGAACATGGAATATCTGGGTTGGGAGCGGTCAAGTCAGGAAGACTTGAGTTCAAATCTGTCGACACTTCCTGGTTGCATGATCTTGGGCACTAACCTCTGTTTGCTTCAGTTTCTTTGACTGTAAAATAGAGATAATGTCCTGCCTCAAAGGGTTGTTGTGGGGATCGACTGAGATCCTATTTGTAAAGCACTTAGCGCCACGCCTGGCATGTAGTGCGCACTATATAAATGCTCATTCCCTCCACTGTCCCCCTTAAACCATAAAACATGGAAATTCAGGGATGGATGGACATTAGAATATGAATGGTCAGAACTGGGAGGAACCTTAGAACACAAGATCAGAGCTGGGATGGACTAGAACACAAGATCAGGGGTAGGAGGGAGGCAGAACATAAACCATGGAAGGCCAGCATGTGCAACGGAGAGGATTCAGAATTGGTAGTTAGAAGACTTTCCCCCTCCCCCTTTCCCGCCCCCTCTACCCCTCTCAAATCTGAGCTCAGCCACTATTCATGTGACCTTGGGTAAGTCTCCTTTTCCTCATCTGTAAAAAGATGGAATTGGATTGGTTGACCAGAGGTCTGTAGAACTGAGAGTCAGAACATGAGTATCAAAGTGGAATGGCCCTTAGAACATGAAGGCTAGGATGTCAGAGCTGCCAGGGTCCTGTCTTCTTTGGCCAAGAGCTGTGGACAGAAGAGGTGCTCTCCCCTCCCAATCGAGGCAGACTGAGCTTACATGCCTTTCCTCTCTCCTCTCTCCCCTCCCCCAAGGCAAGGCTGAGGAGGGACCCTTGGGGGCCAGGGGGAGGAGGGGAGCAGCTCAACTCAGCTCAGCTCAGCATTGATCTAGGGGGCTGTCGATTGCTGCATTGGAACAGTCAGAGGCGACTTTGGCTCCAGGCTGGATTCTGCAGATACAGCCCGTGTGTGTGTGTGTGTGTGTGTGTGTGTGTGTGTGTGTGTATGCGTGATATCTGTACATGTGAATACACTCTATCATACATCTACTATAGATGTGCTGTGCCCATTGTGCACATGTATGTGTGTTTGTATGAACTTGGTGGGGTGAATATAGAAATGAAAGCCAATTTGTTTGTTTGTTTTGTTTTTTGGCAGGGCAATTGGTGTTAAGTGACTTGCCCAAGGTCACACAGCTAGTACATGTGTCAAGTGTCTGAGGCAGGATTTGAACTCAGGTACTCTACTCACTGTGCCACCTAGCTGCCCCAATGAAAGCCAGTTTGAAGAGACTCGATACTGACTTGTGCTTTCTCGCTCTCTGCATAATTCCCCACCCTGTAGGGGTCTAGATGATCCAGATCAATTACAGAACCATGGAGCTGGGGGAGGTACCTTAGAAACCATCTCATCTAACTCTCTCATTCTGCATATGGGGAAACTGAGGCCCAGAGAAAGGGAGTGATTGGCTCAGGGTTGCCGAGTAAATCCAGAAGGACAAATATAGGCAGACACCCCGAGGGTCAGGGATGCTGCAGCCCCTTGAGATGATGGTCTCGTGGTTGGTCAACAAGCATTGATTAAGTCCTTGCTATGTACCAGGCATGCTGCTAAGTGTTGGGGACAGAAAGAAAGGCAGAAGATAGTCACTGTCCTCAAGCAGCTTACGTTCTAACGGAGGAGCGATTAGGAGACACAGAGGATAGAGCACTGGGCCTGGAGTCAGGAATGTGGCTGTAGATATTGACCAGCTGTGTGATCCTGGGTAAGTCACTTCACCTGTTTGCCTCAATTTCCCCATCTGTAAAATGGAGATAATAAAAACGCCCTCCTTCCAGAGTTGTTGCGAGGATCCAATGAAATCATAATTAAGTGCTTAGCACAGTGCCTGATACATAGTAAACACTATATAATTATTTTTATTATTATTATAATACATGCAAACTACTTCATACCCAGGGAAAATGGGAGGCAATTTCCAAGGGAAGTTACTAGGGGGATTAGGAAAGGCGTGTTGTGGAGGACAGGATCTCAGCTGAGACCTGAAAGAAACCCGGAAGGTCAGGAGGCTGAGATGAAGAGAGGGAGCATTCCAGGCGTGGGGGTCGGCCAATGAGTCACAGGGGGCCCAAGGTGGAGAGCCTTGCTCCAGGAAGAGGAGGGAGGACAGTGTCACAGGATCACGGAGTTAAGTGTAAGAAGACAGAAAGGTAGGAAGGGGCCAAGCTGTGAAGGGCTTAGGAGACTGACAACAATGATGTCAGGTCTTCTTTCTAGAACCCTCTGAAGTCCCCAGTGATTCCCTCAGAAGCTGGTGGGGTAAGAGGTGCAAATGTGAGGAAGTCCCTTTCTTTCAACGGCTCTTCTCATCTTTGAAATGGGGGCTAGGAGTGGACCTGATGGCATCTGAAGGACTTCCAGCTTTAGATTTAAGACCCCATTTTAGAGATGAGGAAACTGAAGCTGGAGGGGGTGACATTATGTCATTCCAACTCCAGAGCTAGAAGGGACCTTGGAGAGCATCTGATCAAGCCCCATGATTTTACAGATAAGGAAACTGAGGTCTACAGAAGGCAAGGTGGCCTTCCTAGAGTTAAACAGCAACTACATGTTGGATCTGAACTGGAATCTCCTAACTTCGATGACTATTGCCTCTACATTACATTTTGCAGATATAAATAGGAGTTATTATTATGTTGTGCACTCAAAAAGACAGCTCCATATACCATGAGGTTTCTCTCCATCTCCACCCCCCTCAACTCCTCCCTTCCCCAAACAGTAAAGTGTAGCCAGTGAAGCACTAGATTTCATGCTAGAAGACCTGAGTTTCAATGATGCCTTTAACCTTACTACTTATGTAACCTAGATCTACCTCTGTCTCTGGGCCTCAGTTTCTCCATCTGCAAAATCAGGGAGCAGGGCTAAATGACCTCTGAAGTGTCTTTTAGTGCTAACTCTTATAAATCCTCTCCTTTCCCAGCCATCTCAAACCTCTCCCAATCTCATCTGGCCCAAGGGGAAGTCACTCTCCCTCCCTAATCCCCTTTCCAGAGACTTTGTGATTCATCTGGAAAGCCAGAGCTGAAAGGGAGAGGACAAGGTGGGAGACGAGGAAGGATAGTGCTGGGAGCCAAGAACACACTTGCTGCCGTCCTCCAGCCACCTCCAGCTGTGCTTTAAATTAGTTGATCAGTTGCCAATCACATCCAGGGCCCAGTTCAATTAAACAGGAACCCCCTACCCATGTTCTATTGGGTGAAAAGCAGTGGGCGCTGCATGATAGATACTTGGTCCTGGTGGTGTTTCTAGTCACATTTACCTCTTCCTCTCCCTTCTCCTCTTTCCCCTCCTGTCATACTGGATTTCTATTATTTTTTAAAAGAAACTGTCACACAGCCTTCTGTAGGAGAGTCTAGGGGGAAGGAGAATTCTACTGTGATGGGCAAGCCACCAAACCGTCTGGAAGATTCTTCAAAGATCTTTGAAGCTGTCTCCCTGCCGGCCATTGAGACCAGGAGGACACTTAAACCATTCTTAACTAGCCCTTTGGTCCCCCTGAAGTACAAGTCTGAGGTTGGGTGAGATAGATCCTAGAATACCAGAATGTCAGAGCTGCAAGGTTGCTTAAGCTTGGAAGAGCTTGGAGCACACCATGTTCAAATTGGGATGGTCCATAGAAGGTGGAATGTTAGAGCTGGTATGGGGGGCTTAGAACATGGAATCTCAGAGCTAGGAGGGCCCTTAGAACCCAGAATCTCAGAACCGGGAGGGGACTTAGATCACATATTGTCAGAACTGAGAAAGCCCTTAGAACCCAGAATGTCAGAGCTGGGAGAGCTCTTAGAACACAGAAGGTCAGAGCTTGGAAGGCCCTTAGAACAGAGAATGTTAGAGGTGGAAGGGTCCTTAGAACCCAGAATGTCAGAGCTGGGAGGGCCCTGATTGTCAGAACTGAAAAGGTCCTTAGAACCCAGAATGTCAGAGCTGGGAGGGCCCTTGGAACATAGACTGTAGAAGATCAGAGTAGAAAGGAGATTGTTACATCACCTCTTGGCCTGACCTCCTCCTGTTACTGATGGGACAACTGTGGTTCACAGTAGCAGATGTCACTTACCTAAATTCACCTGGCAGATCAGTAGTGGAGGGAAAACATGGACCCAGGTCTCCTGCTTCCCAGCTCCCAGGGATCGCTGCACCTAGGGACTCACCTGAGGGTACTAGTATCAGGTTTCCAGCCCATTAAAGGAACATGCATGTCAGGGAGACGAGGACTGTTTACGTTTTTTGATCAGGGATCCCTTGGGCAGCCATTGTGGGGAACCCTATGGACTCCTCAGAATCATGTTTTTAAAGGCATAAAATAAAAGATATAGGATTGCAAAGGAAACATCCTGTCATCAGAATTAAAATATTTTTCAATAACCCAAGTTCACGGATCCCAGGTTAAGAACCCTTGCTTTAGGGGCAGCTAGGTGACACCAGATAAAGTACCAGTTAAAATCTGGCCTCAGATACTTACTAGTTGTGTGACCCTGGATAAGTCACTTAACCCCTATTTCCTAGAAGAAGGAGGAGGAGGAGGAGGAAGAGGAGGAGGAGAAGGAGAAGAAGAGAAGAAGAAGAAGAAGAAGAAGAAGAAGAAGAAGAAGAAGAAGAAGAAGAAGAAGAAGAAGAAGAAGAAGAAGAAGAAGAAGAAGAAGAAGAAGCAGAAGCCCTGCGTTAAGGAGACTCTATAAAGACTCTGGCCTCAGAGATCATTTAGTCCAATTACTTGAGCAAGCTAGTCTCAGACACAGAGCTGCAGCAAGCTGGCCCTAGCCCTGTCACTTTCTCATGAACATGTGCCCCCGGTCATCAGAGTAAGAATGGCTCAGTGCAACCCCTCCTCACTGCTAGAGGCACAAGGCCAAACACCATCAGTACATCTAGAGACTCATTTTTATAGCCATTCATTCGTTCATTCATGCAAGCTCTACCTTGGCCGCTAGGTGGCGCCACAGTGTATGGAGCACAGGGCCAGGAGTCAGCAGGAGCTAAATTCAAATGTGGCCTCAGATACTGCCTAATTGTATGACTCTGGGCAAGTCACTTTACCTGTTTGCCTCAGTTTCCTCACCTGTAAAATGGGGATAATAATAACGTCATCTCAAAGGGCTGTTGTAAGGATAAAATGAAACAATTGCAAAGTGCTTGGCACAGTGCTGAGGAGATACATAGTATTTCCTACATACCTTTCGCTACATAGTAGGCACTCTATAAATGTTAACTATTATTATGACCTCCTCCATGAAGTCTTTCCTGATCCCCCAAATTATTAATGTTTTCCCCAAAATTGCTTTTTGTCATATTCATGTACATATAATTTTTTTTTTGCATTCACTTACTTGTGTCCCCCCCAGTAGAATGTAAACTCCATGAGGGCAGGGACGGTTTCACCTTTATCTTTTCATTTGTGCCTTGAGTGCATAGAAAAATGACCAGTACATAGTAGGTGCTTAATAAATGCTTGTTGAATGGATTTGTTCACTTCACAAACATTGATCCAGTGCCGCAGGAGGTACAAAAAGAAATAAGGTTTGGTGCTGGCCTGCATGGAGCTTCTGCTCTAAGACCAATAAAACACTAAGTAAAGCCGCTAGGTGGCGCAGCAGATAGAGTGATGAGCCTGGAGTTAGACCTGAGTTCAAATTCTACCTTAACTTACTAGCTGTAACCCTGGGCAAGTCACTTCACCCTGTTTACCTCAGTTTTCTCATCTGTCAAATGAGCTGCAGAGGGAAAATGGCAAACTGCTCCAGTCTTTGCCAAGAAAACCCCAAATGGGGTCACAAAGAATTGAACACAACTCCACGACAACAACAAGAGAAACTGTGTGGTATGGAGGGGAGAGAGATTTAGGACTTAGTGTTAGGAAGACCTGAATTCAAGCCCAGCCTCTGACACATACTAGCTGTGTGACCCTGGGCCCTGGGCAAGTAACCTCTCAGGGGTCTAGGGAATTTTCTGAGACTACAGCTTGCAAAATAGGTGCTAAATGGAATGAGATCGGATGTGGGAAAGTGTGTGTATGTGTATGTATGTATGTGTGTTTATGTGTGTATGTATGTGTGTGTGTTGGGGGCAGCATGGTGCTATGGACAGAGCCATGGACTTAGAGTCGGGGGACCTAGGTTCAGATTTTGACTAACTGTTACTGGCAAGCCTTTTACCTTCTCAGCCTCAGTTTCCTTATCTTTAAAATGGAGGCAATGGTGCATCCATCTCAGCTTAGTTATGAGGAGGGTCGTCTGTAAAATGTGAGGTGCTCTAGAAATGACAGCTGTCCTTAGTTTTCTCGGAGGAAAGAGCATTTATACAACGGGGCCTTGAAGGATGGATGACATCTAACAGAGAGGTTCCCAAAGGTGGGGTTGGGTCTCATCGCCTTTTCCCTTCCCAGTTTTCTGAGGGTAGAAGACAGGAAGGGAGAGAGGAAGACATTTCCAAGGCTCTGCTGACATATGAGGGAGGGCCTGGACTGTGTTGCCCTTTGGAGCTGGAGTGTGTTGATTTCTCTGATTCAATCACCTGTCAGCAGGTCAGAATGAATCTTCTAAACTGAGCCAAAGGATCCCTCTCATCATCCCCTGATTATCTTCACTGAGCCAGGCAGAACTGGGTACAGAGGTGAGACCTGCACTTTTCAATCTCCTTCTTGGGAGGTAGGGAGCAATTGTGTGTGTATACATGTGTGTATGTGTGCATATGTGTGTGTTTGTGTATATGTGTGTGTATTTTTAAAAAAATGAATGCATGTGTGTACGTGTAAGACCCTAGAGTCCTTGATCTAGAGCTTAGAAAGAACCTTAGAACCATTCAGTCCAGTATCTTCATTTTACATGTGAGGAAACAAGCCCATGGTGGGAGCATGAGTTGCCCAAGGTGTATTTCTATTTGACTACATCCATGTGTGTATGTGTGCCTGTCTATATCAATGCTCTGGCAGATCTGTACTTCCATCAGTGGGGGCATGCCATCCAATAGTATAAATCCTGACCCCTGCCTGCCCTTCCTCAATGGTTCTTGTCCAAGACCCACCCCCCCCCAATAACTCTGACACTAGGATCCCTTGAACAGGCTAGGGAACTTCCTCTAAGCCTCTTGATGTTGCTTACAATATCTTCTTTTTGATTTCTTCCCACTCACTGAAGATCATTTTGTATGTTTCTTCATTTTATGGGTTGCTGTGAGTGTCATCACCAAATAGCCAGTTCCTGGTGACAAGCCTTTTGATCTTTAGCTAGACTAGTTCTTGGAGAACAGGTTCATTCTATTGGTGGAACCATATTTGAAGACTTTCTTACATGGCCCAAAATGCCTTTAAGAACCCAGGGTCTCACTCTATAGATAAGTGGTCCAAGGATGTGAGACAGTTCTTAAAAGAAGAATAGCAAACGATTAACTACCATGTGAAATAGTGCTCTGAATCACTAACAATAAGAGAAATGCAAGTCAAAACAAAACTTAAGTTTCACCTCATGGCAAATGAGCAAATCAGCAAAAATGACAGAAAACAGGAAGAGTCAATGTTGGAGGGGCTGTGGAAAGATAGGCACTAAAGCATTGTTTGTTGAGTCGTGAAATAGTACAACCATTTTGGAAAGCAACATGGAATTTTGTAAATAAAATGGCTAAAATGTACTATACTCTTTGACCTAGAGATTCCATTACTGGACATATACCCCAAGGAGTTCAGTGATGAAAAGAAAGTCTCCATATATACCAAAATATTTATAGCAGCACTTTTTTTGTGGCAGCAAAGAACTGGAAACAAAGTGGTGCCTATTGATTGGGAATGGCTAAGCAAATTGTGGTATGTGAATATAATGTAATATTACTCTGCTTTAGGAAGCAATGAATGTAATGGATATAGAGATTCATGGAAAGACGTACATGAACTGATGCAAAGGGAAGTAAGCAGAGTTAAGAAAACGACATTCAATAGTTCTTATGATGTAGATGGAAAGAACAGCAAAACCGTAAAAAAAGAATGATGTGGCCCCAAATGAGAGATAAACCCATCCCTCTTCTTTGCTGGGTATTGGGGGAAGGGAATGAGTGTGGAACGTTGCCTATATTGTCAGATTTTAAGATCTATTGATTAGTTTTACTCATTTTTTTCTCTTTTTTTCTTAAAAGATATTATTTCAGGACTCTCCGGGAGAGGCCAGTGGAAAGGATACAGGGGAAAATCTAGATTATATAAAAACAAAAGATATCAATACAATTTATTTTTTTAAGTATCCAAAGTTACCTCTAAGTTATGGTAAGGCATTAGGTGAAGACTTTCTACTCTTATATAGTGATATGTAATTTTTTGGGTCTGACTGGGACCTGTCACTTTCTCAGAGTAGGGAACTGCTAGAAACCAATTCCATCGATGCAAATAAGTATCCCACCTGCAGTTAATAGTTTGAAAGAATAGTCACTTAAATGACTTGCCCAGGGTCACACAGCTAGCATGTGTCAGAGACAATATGAATCCAAGCCTTCCCAACTCCAAGGCTGGCCTTTGATCTGTTGTTCCATGCTATTCCTCAGCTATAGACAATATTATAGTGTGATCGTAAGCTGTGTGAGGGCAGGGACCCTGTTCTGTTGACTTCCCCCAGCTCCCAGGTGTTTAGTGGATGGGTCTTAGAAGAATGAATGAATAATTATGTCTATAATGTATGATGATGATGACGAAGAAGAAGAAGAATTCTTGACATATAGTGAATATCAGAGCTGGCAGACTTTTATCTATTATCCAGTCTAACCCTTTCATTTTACAGAAGGAGAAACTGGTGTCTTTATTGTATGCGCTTCTGGATGTATGTCTAGATTTTTTTTGTATATTTTACACATGTATCGGTATTTCTGTGTGAGAGAGGGTTTGACTCAACAAGTCAATCACAGAGTCTGGTCTAGAACCTAGGACTCCTTACTCCCTGTTGTTGTTGTTGTTCAGTCATGTCCAACTCTTCATGACCCCATATGAGGTTTTCTTGGCAAAGATACTGGAGTGGTTTGCCATTTCCTTCTTCAGTTCATTTTACAAATGAGGAAACAGGGTTAAGTTAAGTGACTTGCCTAGGGTCACACAACAGCTAGTAAGTGTCTGAGGTCGAATTTGAACTGAGGAAGATGAGTCTTCCTGATTCCAGGCCCAGCACTGCATCTACTTTGCCACCTAGCTGCCATTAGGGATATTTCTTTGTGAGATTTAATTCATGTGAGCCAACAGAGAGCCAGGTCACTCTGCAAGCAAAACTAGCAATAGTTCTTCTCCTTGTCCTTGTCCTTGTCCTTGTCCTTTTCCTTTTCCTTTTCCTTCTCCTTCTCCTTCTCCTCCTTCTCTTCCTCTTCCTCATCCTCCTCGTTCTCCATCACCATCATCATCATCTCATCTTTTTCAATGGGATTCAGCTAGAAATGGTCCTCAGCTGATCCTCCTGGGCTCTTCGTTTTTTGTTTTATATTTAGTATCCTGTAGACTATTGAACAAGTGGATAAAACAATGCTTTCTGTAACTGAGTACAATACTTTGGGATTTCAGTTCATCCACTGAAGACTGAAGTGTCTTTGGGACAACTCTAGGAGCAGACAGGATGACAGGATTGAGGATGAGGATGGTGTGGACCTCATCTATTACTGCATGGTTTTGATTTCTTCTGCCAACGCTCAATATTTGGAGAGCTTTTTGTGTCACATGCCTTGAGGATTTCAACCATTTGGCACAGTGACATCTCTTTAAAAAACATTGTTCTTAAATTTTATTATTGTTATTTAGATAATAATATCTATCACTGTTCCTCAAGTGCAGTCAATGTAGTTTATAAATCCCTTTTCCAGAAACATTTCCCTTTGATTTGTTTTGGACTGGTCTCTTTTATGGGAGCCTGGGGCTACTGGATCTGTCTGTCCACCACGGATTGTTCTGGTGTGTGTGTGTGTGTGTGTGTGTGTGTGTGTGTGTGTGTGTGTGATGGGGGGAAGGAGAGGAGAGGAAGGCTTACTGATGGGACCCATTATCAAGAATTCTTCCCTCGATGCTCCAGTGTGGACCAGAACCCAAACAGCCGTCCTGGAACCCAGCAGGGGCTGGTGACTTCCAAGAGGAAGACTAGGGACTGGCATAGGGAGTAAGATTGGCTTCTGTGCTTAACTATATGATGAGATGAGCTATTCGATTTGCTGGAGAGGAAAAGTCGATAGTCAGTATGGGATTCCAGCTGCCTCGCTGTATAATGGTTTCCTTGACAACATGTCCCCACCTCAGTCCCCCCACCCCGCTGTCTCCCTCCATTCCCTCCTCCCACCTTACACCCTGGGGCTCTAGACACAGAGGAGGGGGAACATACTCCTTGCTTTTTTGCTTTAGCCTAACTGGGCCAAACTGTGTTTTTCCTTGTCTTTCTCCACCCACCCTGATTGGGAGATGATTTCCCCATTTCTCTTAGAGACTGAGGTCTGAAGAGGGGGCTCCATTTTCTCAAAGTCACATAGACAATTGGAGGCACTGCCAGAATTAGAACTTGGGTCTCCAGGGCTCTTTCACTATGAAGCAAAGCATACAGTCGCTTAGTACCTATTTGTGAAATTAATTTGGCCTTTGGCCCATTCCCAGAAGACTCTACCTTTGTCTCCCTACATATGTCTAAACATCTGGATGGAACACAAATGTGTTTAAACCACCAACCAGTGGTTTCCCAAACCACTGCAGCTATCAGGGAGTAATGGATAGGACAGCTTGTTTTCTTTCACCCAGATGTTTGGGGATCAAATACCCTTCACTAACCACCCTCTCCACACTTGTGTCTGAGAAGCAGCAACACCACCAAATTCAAGATATAGTCATGACATGCCCTATGTCCCACTGCTCTCTGACTCTGTTTCCCTCTTGCTGTCTTTTCATCTTTCAAAAAAAAAACAAGTTTTATTGATGTCTTTTGTTTTTACTTTACAATTATTTCTAGATTCAGCCTTTCTGATCCTGGCTTTGAATACTCATTTGTAACAAGGGAAATACAGTTAAGCAAAAACAACTGATATATTATCAGTCTGATAGTACATGGGACATGCTGCCCCTGTTGCTCTGCTAAGAGGAAGGAGACTATGGTCCGGAGAAGTATTGCTCTTTCTTTTTGTTTCTCCATCTCCATCATACAGTTAGAGCTGGAAGAGGTCTTAGAGGTCATCTAGCACACCCCCTTCATTTTATAGGACAGGAAATTGAGGCTTTGAAGATATTAAGTGATTTGCCTAAGATCACAATGTAGTTTTTTTTGAAAGCCAAGATTTGAACTCACATCAATAACACCATGAAATCCACCTCTCTCTATCTCTCACTCTCTCTCTCTCTCTCTCTCTCTCTCTCTCTCTCTCTCTCTCGGTCTCTCTTTCTCTCTCTCTCTCTCTGTCACTACACTTCTCTATTTTTCTTTTACTCTCTCCCCTTCTCTCTTTCTTTGTCTCTCCCTCTTGATTTTTCTGTCTCTTATTTGGTCTCCCTTTCCTTCTGTCTTTCAGTACAGGCAATCTGTCTCTTCTGTGTGTGTTTGTATCCTTCTCTTTCTATCTCCCCATTTCTCTGTCTCACCCCTCCCACCCCCAACCTGAATGTTTCTGGAAATTTCTTGTTTGCCTGGATCCCAGCTTGGCCCCACCTGCTATCTCCAGCCTGTGGGGTTGGGCCCGGACTCCCTGGGCACGATGGGATTTTAATGGAGGTATTTTCAAATTAGTTCTGGGCCTTTCAAGACTTATCAGTTAAATGGACTTTTTCAAATTGATTCAAAGGTCACCCAGAGAGTTCCCTGCCCTGTTTTCTTTGCCTTAGGGCAACACCCACAACTGGTGCCCCAGGATGAAGAAGTAAGACCCACATACGCACCCTGACATCTGCAAAGACACACATTGCTTTATGAAAACTTAGCTGATCACACTAACCTGACAATATCAGAGAGACACACATAAAGCACATACACACTGATGGAGACATTTTGACATAGCCTCCAACACCCACATTGACAAAACTACACACAAAGGAACACACACTGGCACACACATTGACGCAGGCACACCAGCTTAGACATACGTCACATGCAGACCCACATTCGTGGAGAACACATCAGGTTTCCATTCTGCAAGTTAAATAGTAACAGCCGGAGGCTGTTAGAAATAGATTTGATAAAGATGACAAAAGGAGAAGAAGAATTTTTTGAAAGGAGGAGGAGAGAAAGGAGAAAGAGAAAGGAAAAGAAAGAAGGAAATGGAGAAAGTCTGGGAGAGGCGAAAGAGAGAAGAGAAAGACACAGAGACAAAGGAGAGGGAAGAGAGAGAGACAGAGACAGGAGAGAGGAGACAAAGGAGGGAGGAGATACAGAAAGAGAGACACTGAAGAGGGGAAGAGAGAGAGGAGACTGACAAAAGAGAGAGAAGATACATAAAGAGAAAGGCAGAGATGAGGGATGTTAGAGGAGATAAATAGAGAGGAGAGGAACAAAATACTGAAGGGATCCATGGTGGAAAAAAAAATCAAGAAAACAAAACAAAATAAATTGAGGCAGTTTCAAAAGGGGAAAAAATTAAGAAAAGACCAATAAAAGAGGTAGGGAGAGAAGAGTGGAAGATAGAAAGGAAGAGAAAAAGAAAAAAAAATGGTCTCTATATTCATTACCACAGCTGCCCCTCCATACCCTATCCCCTGAGTTATCTCTACCCCCAGGTGCTCTCCCCTGCCCTTCCCTCTGCCTACTTCCCCCTTGCCACCAGTTTTGTCTGATTGTTTACCCTTCCTGCTTTCTTCCTTCCTTCCTACCGTGTTAAGCTCTGAGCCAGGGCTGACCGTTCAAGATCTCTCCTCTGGCCTCGGCCTGGTCCCCAGAAGCATGTAGCGGCTACTTCTAGGGTCCCAGCGGTCTGGAGCCAAAGTAGTCCATTCAGCTGCCCTGGCGCTCTGCGGAGTGGGCGAGAGGAAACTGGTATCCAAGTCAGGAGACCTGGCTTCTAGTCCTTATTGTGCTTAGGCCTCGGTGTGTGTGTGTGTGTGTGTGTGTGTGTGTGTGTGTGTGTGAGAGAGAGAGAGAGAGAGAGAGAGAGAGAGAGAGAGAGACAGAGACAGTGACAGAGAGAGAGAGAGACAGAGAGAGAGAGACAGAGACAGAGCGGGGAGAGAGAGGGAGGGAGGGAGAGAGAGAGACAGAAGACAGGGGGGAAGAGGGAGAGAGAAAAAAAGGGGGGGGGAGAGAGAGAGAGAGAGAGAGAGAGAGAGAGAGAGAGCGAGCGAGCTTGGACAAAATTAGTGAGACTCCCGGGGCGTCCCGGGAAGAAAATGGGGGTAACCTCTAATTCGGTAACCTCTAAGCGCACTCTGCGGATTCCTGGGTTGTACGCAATGACTGCACCAGGACCCGCACGTCAAGTCGGGAGATCTGGAGTCTGATTCCTACACTGATGCTCATTCCTTGTGTGTCCGTGGAACGAGTGGATCTCACTTCTCCAAACCTCATTTTCCTCGACTGTAAAACTGGCATACCCGTCGGTATGAACCTCCCAGGGTTACGGGGGGTGGGGGTGGGGGTGGGGTGGGGATCAAAGGAGATAATGTCTGTAAAATGCTTCGCAAACCTTAAATTAATACTGGCCATGTGAGCTTCCGTGACGTGCTTCCCCTCCCCAGACTCATTTTGCTCCCTAAATTGGGAGTGATTTTGCGCACTATTTCAAAGTTACTGCGAGGAACACGCTTAAATCTCGAAGACCTGGGAAAACTGTTCCCTTCCCCTTCCACCCCTCCCTTCAACACACACACACACACACACAGGCCGCGGGCCGCGGCCCGCGCTCTAAGGACCAGAAAAATGGCCCCAGTCCGCCAAGCCGAGGTTTCAGGCTGTTACTACGCCGGCTATGCCTTCCCAGAGCCCTCTCTTTCTTCCCTCGTCTGCCTCCAGCAGTTCCACAGCCCGGGCTAGGGGAAGGGGATGGAAGGGATCGGAGGGGGCAGCTCTGTGCTCCAAGATTGGGAGTGTGGGTGTATCTGCATGCCCCTGAGTGTCTCTTGTGTCCACAAGGTTGTATGTCTTCGAAGTCAATTTGTGCTTAAATGGGCTATGTGAAAACTTGCCTGTGTAGATGGGCCATGTCTACATGAATTATGTGTTTTGGGGTCTGTGTAGACATGTTTTTGTGTATATCCAGTTCTTTGTAAAGAGAGGGTAAGGTTTCTATTCAGAGAATCTCTGTGTCTGTCGATGTTTCTGTGTAGATGTGCATGTATATCCCCATATGTGAGGCAGAAGTGCACCGAGAAGGGTTTCTGTGGGTGCTTTTGTACCTGTACACAGATACTTGCGCAAAAAAAGTCTTTGGCTTTCTGTGGACTGTATTGCACAGAGGTGTGTTCTATGTAGGCACAAGTGAGTATGTGTTTGTTGTATGCACACCTAGATTTGTGCTTATACCTGTGTCTGTGTTTAAATATGTCTGTGAAGACACATTATATGTGCATGTGTTTCTAGCTATACTGTGTCATGGGTGTTGATGCATCTGTGATTTGTTTGTGTAGCTGCACATTTGTGCATGTGTGTATGTGGTGTCTGTGGTCATGGGGAAAGTGAAGGGTCCAGCAGGCGCACGAGCTGTTCAATTCGTAAAATGAGGGGGAGAGAGGAGATAGTTTTAGGTGGTAGAAACATCACAGGATGCTCTTAAGTTTAACATTCTCTGTTCTAAAGGCCCTTCCAGCTCTGATATTCTCTGTTCTAAGGGACCTCCCAGCTCTCACATTCTCTGTTCTAAGGGCTCTCCCAACTCTGACATCCTGTGTTCTAAAGGCCTTCCCAGCTCTGACACTGTGTTCTAAGGGCCCTCCCAGCTCTGACATCCTGGGTTCTAAGGGCCCTCCCAGTTCTGACATCCTGGGTTCTAAGGGCCTTTCCAGTTGTGACATTCTGTGTCCAAAGGGCTCTCCCAGATCTGAACACCCTATGCTTTGTGTGTCCAGGGCCTACCAGATCTGAAAGATGTCCTAAGATGTCTTCCAGCTCTGACATCCTCTGGTTAACTCCGAGGGCACTTGAAAGTGAAGAAAGGCAGGGATTATTTTCTCCCTTTTTTAAGATGGAGAAACTGAGGCCCAGAGAGGAAGCAACTTTCTCTAGGTTACAAGTAAGTCAATGGCAGAATCTGAACTAGAAACCAGTCCAGTTTTCTTTCTGGAAAGCCTCCCGCTTTGGGAAGCCATAATGGGAGACCAAATTTAATTATAAGTGAAGTGTAACTGCTTGGGTCTGGTCTATGAGGTAGAGATATTTGCATTGCACTGTAAAGCCTCCTGCAGCTGGAAGCTGGACACTTCAACCCAAATTCCAGCTCTTTTTGTATGCTGTTTGGACAAACTGATCCACATCTCTGAGGCTCAATTTTCCTGCCCCCTCCCATAAAGTTAGGGGATAGTAAAAGATCTCTAATTTGCCTTTCAATTGTAGATTCTATGATTCTCCTACTTTTTGGAGGGACTTGAGCTGTAGGCTATGGCCTTCTAGACCTTAGCTCTGGGGTCTACCAGGCGAAATGCAGATCTTGAGACCTTTGAAAGTGGCTTGGGATAAATGGGGCAGCCCTGTGGTGCAGAAAACTGTGAGTTATCCAGGCCTCCCAGCTGTAGGGTAGACCGCACTGAAGCAGCCCAGGGCAAATCTATCAATCAAGTAACAAGGAACAGCGGGATCACACAGTGGACAGCATCAGGCCTGGAGTCAGGAAGACCTGAGTTCAAATCTGACTGCAGAAGCTTACTAGCTGTGTGACCCTGGGCAAATCATTTCACTCTGTTTGCCTCTTCTCTATAAAATGAACTAGAAAGGAAATGGCAAACCACTCCTTTTATCTTTGCTAAGAAAACCCCAAATGGGGTCACAAAGAGTCGGACACAACTGAAAAATGACTGAAGAGCAAAAACATCATCTGCTGTATCCTAGGCATGGTATAAGGTGCTGAAGACAAATGAATGAAGTAATGCCTAAATTCTATCAGGAGATACCTGGGAACTGTTCCAGTAGCACCCTCTCAGTGGAGACAAAATTAGAAGAAAACCTCTGAGGGGCTGAGGGCAAGAGACACCTACAGACCAATATCTGTGCCCTTGAGGACCTGGGGGAGCTTCCCAGAGTCCTCTTGGGGAACTGCTGCTCTGGGTCAGAGGTCTCAGTAGCAGGAGGTCCAGGAGGTGCCTGCTCTAGGGATGAACATACACACTTCATAGTATTCTCTTCATAGACACCCAAATCTAAAATCAGAAATGGACATTAGAGATCATCGAGTCCTACACCCCCATTTTATAAATGAGAAAACTGAGTTCCAAAAAAGAGGATTGACTTGTTCCAGCTATCATAGCTGGCAAGTAGTGAGAGTCACTCTATCACTCTGTACATAAATCTCCATACATAACTGCTGCACAGGACTTTGTCATTCTATTCTATCTTGCTGGGGGTAATTATATAGCATGGTAATTTTTATGTGTGCCTTATTCTTGCCCCACCCCTGCACTTTGAGCTCCATGAAAGTGAGGACCTAATTAATCTAAACTATGTATCTCCTAGAATGCCAAGTAAAGCCTCTGCAAACAGTAAGTACTTAATAAATAATTTTTGAATGAATAAATAATAGGTCTGTTATGTAGGCTATATAATAATTCTGGTAGGATAGAATAGAATGGGATGGGAAGGGATGGAATGGTGCAGATGTATATACCTAATGCCCACAACAGGAAGTGTGAGTATATATGTGTATGTCAGAAGACTATGCCCTTACGTAGTTCATGGCCTCTCCACCCTAACAGTCCTCTGGCATTACTGTGTCCCTCACTAGTGGCTCACATTCCAGGGATGAGCCTCTTTTCCAACTTAGCTTTGGTCCTTAGATGATCAGTAAAGCATTATGGGCAGAGCAAGGCTTCAAGCATCTCCATCTGGGCAAGACATGCCAAAGCTTGGGCTCCCTTGGCACAGCCCAGAGAACTCAGCCCCGCCCCCCCCCAACCAACCTGAGGCATTTGAGGAGGAAGTTACACATACACCCCTCACTGGGGTCCAACTCCAAAGATGAACAATCATCTTGGCGTGGCATCTAGCTCTGCCAGCTGAGCTCAGGCTTGATCCAGCTGGAAAAACTTCAAGTACTTGCCTGAGTATGGATGTCATATCTGTCCTCTGAGAACCAGCTTAGTTCATTTGGAGGGGCTCAATGCCTGGCTTGGCAAAGAGGTGGAGGTGATATACTTTCCAGTCTCAGCAGCTCTGGATCAGTTTAACAAGCCATACAGGGCATATCAGTGAAGTATGTAGGAGAGGGGGAACCATAGGGATAAAATCAAAGAAATATCTATGCATAGGTGTGCATACATACATCGTATGCTTTCCCTTTTAACATTATTCGAGTAAGGCTACCAGCATGTTCAATGGACCCTTAGTGGAGGATTAGTGGAGGAGGGTAAGTAGCTCAGGATATGAGATCGTGGGTTTTATCGGCATTGCTGGAAGAAGTGCCAGTGGAGAACAGCAGCAAGATTACAGACTCAACAAAGGGAGCTCTCCCTGCCTCCCGCCCCCCATAGAATCTAGCAGGTACACTGGAAAAAGCCCTACAGTGGGAGAAAGGAAATGGGTGTCTCTACTCCCAGCTCTGCTACTGATTCTGGGGCCAAGCCATTTCCTTTCTTTGAGTCTCAGTTTACCCAAATGTAAAATGGGAAGTCAGGCAGCTGCGCTACCTCTCCCAGAGGGTGGTTGTAGAAAAACTCTGTAGATTTTAAGGCTCATTAGAAATGGGAGAGAAGCACAATCATAATATGGAGGGGGGAGAGAGAGAGAGAGAGAGAGAGAGAGAGAGAGAGAGAGAGAGAGAGAGAGAGTTGTAAGCGGAGAGTGGAAGTGAGAGGAGAGAATGGGAGGGAAGGGAGAGA
>NC_050573.1:57344613-57436386 GCF_011100635.1 Trichosurus vulpecula | reverse complement strand
GGGGTGGGGGGGGTGGAGTATACCTGTGGGAGGAATATGGACTAGATCAACTGAACCTTTATTTTGGTCACCTGGGGGTGGGGAGGAAGATTATGGATGGCTCCTGTCCATTCTTCCCTACTGTTGGCCTGCTGACCTTGGGAAGGAGCTTAGGGTCAGGAAATCAGGACCTTATTAGTTAATCATTAATGAACCTAGGCTGGGAGAAGTGGTGTGTGTGTGTGTGTGTGTGTGTGTGTGTGTGTGTGTGTGTGTAAAGGTGTTTGGGCTTTGCCATTATGGGGTGGGGCTTACCCCTGTAAGCCTATAAGGAGACCATTTGAAAGAACAGGACCTCCATATGCTGTCCCCCACCTTCCACCCACACCTCTCCTAACTATGCCCTTCACCTTCTGAGCTTTCTGAATTTCTTCTAAGGCTCACAGCTCTTCTTTGGCCTCACTCTCCTGAAGGAGTTCTATTGGCCCTTGTCTTATGGGTATAGCCTGCTCCAGAGAAAACAGGGCAGATCAAAGAGAGCTGGTCAATTCACTTTTCAAACCGATTCTACCACTCCTTTTTACATAGCTAGCAATTCTACTTCAACCAAGTAGGATTCCACTTAGGTCTATGTTTCAGAAGTATATCTAGGGAGAAAGTGAGGTCTCTGAATAACACAAACTCCCATTTATCACTAGAGAGGAAGGCAGTAGATTGTCATACAAAAAGCATTAGGTTTAGATTCTGGAAATCAGGGTTCTGATCTCAGATCTGACACTGGCTGTCACTTCTTAGCTCTGAGACTTAGTTTTCTTTCTTTTTTATAATAGACATAATATTTTATTTTTGTTACTTTCAGAAACCTGAGAATCTCTATTTGCCAGACTGGGAATGTGTGGCTTTGAAGCACAGACATCAACTCTTTTACTGTGATTCAGTGGGACTATGAAGGATCAGAGAATCATATATTTAGAATTAGAAAAGAAAATCTAATCCAAACCTTTCATTTTACAGATGGAGATACTGAAATTCAGCCAGATTAAATGATTTGCCCAAAGTCAAACAGGAAGTAAATGGAGAGATGAACTTAAGACTCTGCTTCTCTTTATGTCTACCTTTCCACCGTCCCACATTGCACGTCTCTCATAATTTAACTTTCCATGGGACTCAGTTTTCTATCTCTAAAATGAGGGGTTTGGACTAGATGATGTCTCACGATCCTTCTACTCAAGAGACAATTTAGAGGAATCCAATGAGAAAGGATATGGAGGCCGTGGGCTAAGGCCTAGCTGGAGGCTGGAACTGAATTGAGTCACTAGATATGGGAATCATCTGGTCCATTACTTGCCATAGGACTTGATCCTTCCTCTGTAGGACCTTAGTCTCCCCATCTATCAAGTGAGAGGTTTGGCTGGGATGATTGCCATGGGTCTTCAGGAGTCTGGCATTCTATGAGTCTTCCACTCTAGGTCTATCGCTAACAGCTATGACTATTTAAAGTTTCCTAAGAGGAACTAGATCTCATTTCCCTGGAATCCTATTCCTCTCCTAGAAGTTAACTTGCCAGCTTTCTTCTTCTCTCTTGCCTTCCTCCCTTCCTTCTCTTCCTTTTCCTGCTTCTGTACCTTTTTATTCTCTTTTCCTATCTAATTTATTATGAACTTGGATGAAAGGGACTGAGGGCAGAAGACAGATTTGTGACCATAACTGGCAATACTTGCCAACTCTATGAAAGATAAAAAGGGACAAGATTGGGGGAGACCCTTCATCCTGAGCCTATTCCAATGTGTGGGGCACCGTCCCTGTCCAAAATCATCATCCATCTGCCTCAGTTTCCTCATCTATAGAATGAGGGGGCCGTCCTAGGTAGTCTTCAAGGTCCCTTCCAGCTCTAAATCTGTAATCCCATGTTCTCCACCACTCTTGACTGGATTTGACCTAATTTGGGGGTTGAAGATCAGAAGGCATGATGATGGAAAGTAGAACATTAAAAATGACAGAAACAGTGTCTTCACTCAAACCTCCAAGGCCACTGGGCAGCTAGCAGGCCTGAGAAGCATCCTATGTTTATCCTATTCCTCTCCAGGTGTGTGACAGATGTGACATCAAAAGCAGTTACTGGGGAGGGGATCCTGGAAGACAAAGGGAAAGAGAGAAGATGAGAACTCAGAATGTCAGAGGTAGAAGTGTCCTTAGAACAAGGAATGTCAGAGCTGAAAGGAACCTCAGAATACAGACTGTCAGAGCTAAGACAGACTTCAGAAAATGAATGTCCGAACTGAGATTGACCTTAGAACATAGAATGTCAAAGCTGAGATTGACCTTAGAACATAGAATGTCAAAGCTGAGATTGACCTTAGAACATAGAATGTCAAAGCTGAGATTGACCTTAGAACAAGAATCTCAAAGCTGAAAGGGTCCTTAAAATATAGGATTCGGAGCTAGTGGTGGACCTTAGGACACAGATTTTAGATCTGGGAGGGGCCTTAGAAGAAAGAATGTCAGAGCTGAGACAGATGTTAGAACAAAGTACATATGGCAGAGATAGAGGAGACCTTAGAACACAGAATGTTATAGAATAGTGTCTTCCTCATGGAAAGATGATGTGTATGATTCAAGAGACCTCAGTATTAGGGTAGTTGAAGGGAATATGCATATATGTGTATATATATGTTTATGTATATATATAAGTGAATGTGTATGTATGTATATATCTATGTGCATATGTATGTATGTGTATATATGTATATATATATATATATGTAAAAGAGAGAGAGTAGACACGGTGAGTTGAAGATGAAGGGAAGATATCTAAAAGAAATAAAATGAAATTAAGGGATGAGAGAGCAACATACTGAGAGAGGGAGATAGGGAAAGATAGAATGGGGTGGATTATCTCACATAAAGGTGGCAAGAGGAAGCAGCTCTGTGGGAGGAGGGGAAAGGGCAGGTGAGGGGGGAATGAGTGAACCTTGCTCTCATCAGGTTTGGCCTGAAGAGGGAATACCATACATACTCAGTTGGGTATCTTACGCCACAGGAAAGAAGAGAGAGGAAGATAAAAAAAAATAAAAGTGGGGGGATGATGGAGGGGAGGGCAGATGGGGGTGGGGGTAATCAAAACAAACACTTTGGAAAGGGGACAGGGTAAAGGGAGAAAATTCAATAAAGCGGGATGGATTGGGAAGGAGCAAAATGTAGTTAACCTTTCACAACATGAGTATTGTGGAAGGGTTATACATAATGATATACATGTGGCCTAGGTTGAATTGCTCGACTTCTTAAGGAGGGTGGGTGGGAAGGGAAGAGGGGAGAGAATTTGGAATTCAAAGTTTTAAAAACAGATGTTCAAAAAAAAAGTTTTTGCATGCAACTAAAAAATAAGATACACAGGCAATGGGGCGTAGAAATTTATCTTGCCCTACAAGAAAGGAAGGGAAAAGGGGATGAGAGGGGAGGGGGGTGATAGAGGGGAGGGCTGACTGGGGAACAGGGCAACCAGAATATATGCCATCTTGGAGTGGGGGGAGGGTAGAAATGGGGGGAAAATTTGTAGTCCAAACTGTTGTGAGAATCAATGTTGAAAACCAAATATGTTAAATAAATAAATTTAAATTAAATTAAAAAAAAAAGAATAGTGTCTTCCTTAGAGGACACTGAGTCCAGTTCCTTCATTTATAATTCTGGGTAAGTGTCCTCTATACTCAATCAAGTGACCTGGGGTTTAGTGGGACAATAAGTATGTTGGGACAGAACAGGGTTGCCAAGAAGATGTATTTGCCGTGATCCTATGGTCTGTGGATAAACAAGAAAGCCAAGGCACTCTGCACAAATGGAATTCCCATGGGAGTCTTTGCATATCTTTATTTCCTTATCCTGTCAATGGGTTGGCTTGCTCTCTTTACCCAAGAGAGGTAGAACTACGGGGTTAATAGAAGGTTGAAAGAGCTCCCAAGAGCACTTACCATTAGGTGAAAGGGTCTAGTATCCTTTTTTCCACCATCTAGGTTTGGGAGCCTCTTTATCCTCTCTTTAGCCCAGCCTCTAAAATAGCCTCTGGCCCTGGATAAAGGAAGTATATGTTTAGGAAGGAAGCTGTGTGGCATAATGGAGAGAATATGCAGTCAAGAGGCCTGGGGTCAGATCCTGGCTCTGTAACCTCAGGCAAGTCCCTCCCTTTCTCCAGGAAACAGTCTCCTGATCTATGAAAATGATAAGGCTGAAATGATGGTGTCTAAGGATCCATTTAGTCCTAAACTGTATTAAATTTAAGGAAGGCAGATGAGGGAGGCTGGTGGTATGTTCTAGGGGACAGTCTTTTTGGGGGGGGAAGGGTGCGAGTTTATAAGACTTGTTATCCTGGATTTCATTTCTCTAGTAAGAAGAAATGAGGCATATGGTAAGAGCTCAATAAATTTTTGTTGCCTCATTGACTGAGAGAGGCTGAAAGAGACTGAGAGAGGAAGTTTGAGAGAGACCGAGGGAAGGACCAAAAGAGATGCAGCGAGATTCTGGCTCCTCTGGTTACTTCCTGTGAGACCCTAGGTAATGAATGGATGGATGGACAACAAAGCATTTGTGTATACTTGCTCTTTGCTGGGAGGTGGGGGGAGGGAGAGCCCTGGGAATACAGATACAAAAAGCAAGACCATCTCTGACCTCAAGGAGCTTATATTCCAACTAGGGGGAGAGAAGACATGTATTTTACTGTCTCTAATCACAGGAAGTGGCCTCCCTTTCTGAGGCTCAGTTTCTTCATCTGTAAAATGAGGGTGATAAACTAAATGACTTCTTTTTTTTTTGAGAGGGGAAGGCAAGACAATTGGGCTTAAGTGACTTGCCCAAGGCCACACAACTAGCAAGTGTCAAGTGTCCAAGCTGGATTTGAATTTAGGTCCTCCAGGACCGGTGCTCTATTCACTGTGCCACCTAGCTGCCCCACTAAATGATTTCTAAGGTCACTTTGATTTCTGAATCCTTTGATTGGAGACAAAGAAAGATAGAAAGAAGCAGAGTGGGAGAGAGGGGGAGAAAAGGGGAGAGATGGGAAGAGAGGGGGAGAGAGGGAGAGAGAAGGGAAGAGAGGGGAAGGGGGAGAGAGAGAGAGAGAGAGAGAGAGAGAGAGAGAGAGAGAGAGAGAGAGAGAGAGAGAGAGACAGGGGAGGGAGAGAGGTGAGAGAAATAGAAATAGATTAAGATTGAGAGGTAGACAAAGACAAAGAGGGAAAAAGAGACATAGAGCTTGGGAGAGCCAGGATGAAGACAGTGGGAAGGCAGAATAGAGAGAGACCAGGAAGCTCCTGAACTCAAGAGAACAGGAAGTCCCCATAGCCCTAGACAGAGTGAGTGAGAGCCTGAGTCACAGCTCCTGGGATTGATTGGAAATTGATTCTGCTAGGAGGGGAATCAGGAGCAAGAGAGAGAGAGTTGGTTGTCAGGGAGAAGGGAGTGGGGAGGGACTGTTGCTGAGGAAGTTGAGGGAGAGCCTGAGTGGGGAGGAACCAAAACTGTCCAGAAAATAGGTTCAGCAGGAATGACTTGGTGGGGGAGTGGTATTGTTGGGGTTTTTTTTGTGGGGTGGGGAGGGGATGGAAGGCCCCCTGGATGAGACATAACATTTTCTTTCATGGACGCTGTAAGCTATGCTGTATTTGTGCTTTTAAAGGGTGCTGAGACCAGTTCAAGTTGCTGCTTCTTGTGCTTGGGACTCTCCCTCCTCAGGCACAGATATACACCCACTTTGGAATCTCCCATCCTTCACTCATATCCCCCTTTATCTCCCAGGCTGCTATCCTCAAATTCCACCTCTTCTTTTGTCTCCTCAATGGCTGCCCTAAGTGGGTTTGTGTATAGGAAGGAGAAAGATTCTTGAATCCTAAGTTTAATGTCACTGAGCCATATAGGAAGGCTAAGGAACTTGCAGTCATTAGAATCCAGGAACCATAAAAATTCATAATCATCATAATTGGAAATAATTATTGTTCAGAACTATTGGGATTTTGGATCTTTCATTTTTAATTTAGAATTTGGAAACATCAGGATTTGAATCTTAAGAATGTGGAATCATTAGAATCTCTAGCTTTTAAAGTATATTTTGAGGAAGCCATTCGTCAGAAAATCCCTAGACTGAGCTCTCACTAACTCCAGACTGAATTTTCACCCCATTCTCTTACTGAGACTTGACTCTGGGCATCTTATTTATTACAGGGTGTTGGGGAAGGACTCAAGAAATTCAAAGGAGAGGAAGTTTGGGAAAAGAAGGTAAAGGTATAATTACTCATAGACCACATAGGGAGTGGCATTTCTGACAAGAGCCTTTTCTTCTGAGCCTCAGTTAACCGATGCCTAGAAGTCAGTGACCACTCTCTGAATTCCAAATCAGTTCATCATCTGGGCATAGAAAATGGACTCTACTTCCATGGTGGTTGCCCATCAGAAGTCTCCAGCACTGAGTGGAACACATGGGGACTCCCCTGACAATTCCCACACCCCCCTGGTCACAAGAGATTGGATGGCTCAGTGCAGCCAGTATTTACTGCTGGAGACATAGTTAAAGGCCCATGTCCTCCTAAGGGAGGGGGTTGGTAGGAGATTCATCTTCCTCTCAATAATTTTTCATCCAGGGCCACTCACCATCTCCCTCTCCCTATGACGGCTATGAGGTTGACTATGACTTGGAGCCTTTATAATGATTCTGTTTGTTTGGTTTTTAAATCATAGAGCAGATACTGGAAATTTTCTGGGGATTTGCATCCAGATGGCTCCTAGTACAGTCCTAACAAGCTTGTTAGACTCTGGGGTGATGGTAATGAGATAGGATTCCACAGCAGCCTGTTCCATCCTGCCATATATTTGGGGAAGGATCTCAGGGTGGAGGAGGCCAATTTCCCCCCCCTTAACCAAGGCCAGACTGCCTGGGTGAGGTTTTCCTAGTTGGATTTCATTCAGGATTCGGGACCACCACACTTTCTGGCCACAACATTTTCTGCTCAGCCCACAGATCAATGCATGCGTGTAAAGCATGTTTGTAAATGGTTATTTATGACTATTATCCACTCCTCAAACCTGTCTCCAAGTTTAGAACCAGAAATAGGGATGCATGTATGCCAGGGCTACACGATTCCTGGTTATATATTTGTGCAAGCATACTTGCAAGCATAAACCTTTACATAAATGTTTGTGACTTGCATGTGTGTGCATATGTACGGATTATTTCAAAGAACCCTCCCATCTCCGACATTCTGTGTCCTAAGGGTGCTCCCATTTCTGACATTCCCTGTTCTAAGGGCCCTCTTAGCTCTGACATTCTGCATTCTAAAGACCTTCTCATCTCTGATATTCTATGTTCTAACATTCTGTGTTCTAGAGTCCTGTGGAACTCCTAGTTCTGGCACATTCTGTATTTTATTGTTTCTTTTATCATTGACATTATAGAGAGGCAAGAGGCCAGAATGCATAGTGCTGGTCTTGGAGACAGGAAGACTCAAATCCAACCTCAGACATTTAGTAGTTGCATAACCCTGGGCAAGCAACTTAACTTCTCTCAAATAATTTACAAGCACATACCCGCCACCTTCTATGTGCCAAGCTCTGGGCTAAGCGCTGAGGATATAAAAGAAGACCAAAAAATAGTCCCTGTCCTCAAGAAGCTTATAGTCTAATGAATGAAATAATATGCAAGCAACTATATTCAAACAAGCTACATACAGGATAATTTGGAGATAATTTCAGAGGGAAAGCACTAGCATTAATGAGGGTACTGGGAGAAGCTTCTTGTAGCAGGTAGGATTGTAGTTGAGATTTGAATGAAGTCAGAGAAGCCAGGGAGGCCAGGAGGCAGAGATGAAGAGGGAGAGAATTCCACGCATGTGAACAAGTGCTAAAAATACCCAGAGTTGGGAAATGGAGTATTTGTTTGAGGAACAGCAAGGGGACCAGTATCATTAAAATGTAGATAATATGATACTTCCCTCACAGGGTTGGTGTGAGCTTCAAATGAAATAAAGTATACGATGTGATCTGTAAACCCTAAAATGCTATAATAATGCCTGTTATCATCATCATCAAAATTTTCTAAAATCCCTTTCAGTTCTGCCATTCTATGCTTTCAGGCTTCTGTCAGCCCCTACATTCTATGTCCTGTGTTCCAAGGCTTCTTTCAGTTCTGATATTTTGCATTTGATGTTCTAAGATCACTTTAAGTTCTAACATTCTATATTCAAAGATTGTTGACTCTGTGTTTGCATTATTAGAACATGCACTGTACCTGATTATTTCAGAGCCTTTAAATGGATACTTTGCAGTATGGGAATGATGGGAAGAATACTAGCCTAGGAGTCAGGAGATATAGACCCTAGTCTCTACTCTGGCTCCCCTATTCCCACCTCAGTTTCCCGCTCTATAAAATTAGAGTTAGATTGGAAGACTTCTCAGGTCTTTTCCAGTTTGAAAATTCTCCAATTCCCTGGTCGACCACAGGCAATAAATGACTAAACCTCCCATGCTGCATTGCTCCCCTCCCAAGTCCCCATCCCAGGCCCCTTCAAACACTTGGGCGTTTTTCATCCCGATCACTCCTATCGATGTGGGGGAAGAAGCAAAATTAAAAATAACTTTAAAACGTATCGATGCCTAGAGCCGCCAGCAGCACCATGCCTTCATCCCTGCCAGGATTAATAAAATCGTTCGGGGCTCCAGCAAGAAGTGTGAGCATAAAGGCTTCTTGTGTGGTGGGAGGGGAGGGGGTGCAGAGCTGCCGCCACCACATTAACCCACTCAGTTATTATAAAAACAAAAGCCGCTGTTTGGCTGTAAATGGATTTGCTGCTAATGTGCGGAAGGGAGATGTTGGGGGGTGAGGTGGGGAGAGAAGGAGCAAACCTTTTAGGATGGAGTATTGCTGGGGAGGGGTAGAGGGAGGGAGAAGGAACTGGCAGTAGAAAATATATACACACACACACAAACACACACACACACACACACACACACATATATGTTTACAAAAACCATCACAAAAGAAGAGAGGAGGAAAAGACACATTAAGCCCATTATCAATATTTTGCCTAGAAAAAAAATGGAGAAAGCATTTTCTCGCCTGAAAAATTAATAACCTGGCTCTGGTTGAGATGGGCTAGTTTTGGGACTCTGCACTTGGCTCTGTACCACTCAATCCCTCTCCTTCCTCCCTTCACTTTCTTCCAACCTCCATAGCCTGTTCCAGATTGTCGATCAGAGGAAATGGAGGGGATAGCCACAAAACCAGCCATCCCTTGGACTGGGACTAGGGGTCTTCCAGGTCTGCCACCATCTCTATTGGGCTGACCTTCCTTCCAATTATTGTCTGGGATGGGAAGAAGTGGGGAACAGAAGATACAACTGATAAGCATGGGACTGGACTATGGTCATGAACCAGAGATTGTCCAGGGAGCTGGTGAGAACCAAGATGTAGACCCAAGTGGGAAATCACCATCTCCCTCCACCAATTTCTCCTCATGTAAAATGAAGGGGTTCGCTAAACTATCTCTCAGGTTACTTCCAGTTCTAACATTCTTTGTTCTAAAGACTCTTCCATCTCCAACATTTGACATTCTGTGTCTTAAGTCCTTCCAGCTCTGACATTCTGTGTTCTAAGGTACCTTCCAGCTCTGACATTCCATAGTCTAAAGACCCTTCCACTTCTAACATTCTATGTTCTAGGGCCCTCCTACCTCTGTTATTCTATGTTCTAAAGTCACTTCAAGCTCCAACACTCTATGTTCTATTTTCTAAAGATTCTTCTCAGCTCTGACACTCTGCTTTGTGTTCTAAGGCGGTCAATATTTTCTGTTTTTTTTAATGTTGTGTGATTTTTAAATTTCTAAGCCTCTTATAATCATTGTTTAAATTCTATAGTACTTCAGTTTCCAAAACACTTTCCCCATGACTGTCCTATGAGGTAGCGGGTATAACTACTATAATCCCCATTTGACAGATGAGATCACTGAGGCTCAAAGATGGAAGTGACTTACCCAGAGTCACACAGCTTAGCAAGTGTTAGAGCTGAGCTTCAGAGCTAGGTCTTTTGATATACGACTAGTTCTTCTCCCCTTCCCCCTCATGCCTCTGATTTTTTAGGACTTGTCCATAGCTACATGTCTAATAAATGGCAGCCTTCTTTTCTCTAGGGCCAGCACTTTATAGATGTCACCAGACTACCTCCACTATATCCATTTAACCCATAGGATGTCTTGTGGCAGCTTTTCCATCTTTGGCTCTCAATCACTATATGCAAGTCTTCTCACCTCAACTAGACTGAGCTCCTTAGTGCTAGGGGCTGCATCTCTTGTCTTCCTACAGAGCTGGGCAGAGAAGAATTTAGTCTGGAGAAAAGAGGACTTGAGAGATATTACTTCTGCCTTAAATATGTGAAGAGGAATCATGGAGAAGAGGGAGTCGGTTTGGCCAAACTAGGAGTCATGGATAAAAGTTGAGAAGAGGAAGATTTGAGCTAGAGTTGTCCCAAAGTGGGATGGGTTGGCTTAGATTAGGAGACCTACTTTGGAGGTTTCCTCAGATTTAGAGTTGGAAGGTACTGCAATCCTTACAGCTTACAGATGAGGGAACTTAAAGCCAAAAAGGGGAAGGGATTTCCCCAAGGAAATATCACACCCCCAAGGTAAGTCACAGAGTTGTGATTTTGCATCCAGATCCCCTGTCAGAGACTCACAGATTCACAGAGTGGGAAGGGAGCCCAGAAACCCTTTGGTTCAACAGAGATGTGAGAAAGAAGCTCTGCTTTAACATTTATGACTAGTGGCCACCCAGCTGCCACTTTAAGATCTCTGGTGATGGGGAACTCACTACCTACCTGATCATTAGTGAGTTTTTCTCTTCACCAAGCTAAAATCTGTCTCTCTGAAACTGCCTTCCCTTCCTTAGGCTAAACTAGTCCAGTTCCTTCAATGAGTCATCATATTGTCTGGCTCTTTGGGGTGTTTTCTAAAGGATGAAGCTCAGAATTAGACCTGATAGTCCAGATGTTATCTGACCATGGCAAAAGAGAATAGACACATCACCTCCCAGTTGAAGGTCACGTTAGCCCTTTTGGTCACCTTGACACACTGTTGATTCACATTTAGCTTGCAGTCCACTAAGACTCCTAGATCTTTTTTCACAGATCTTTTTGCTGTCTATCCAAGCTTCCCCTATCCTGGATATGTACAGTCTTATTTTTGTTTCCATATGTAAAACTTTACACCCCTATTAAATCACATCCCTATTAAATTTCTATTTATTAGATTCAGTCCATGTATCTAGTTGTCAATATCTTTTTGTGTCCTCTGACATGTTAGCTATTCCTCTCAGTACTGTGTCTGCTGCCATTTGGAAAACTAGGCCATCTATGCCTTTATCCAGGTTACTGACAAACATGTCAAAGGAAGATCCCTGGATCACTTCACTAGAGACTTTTCTCCAAGTCGACATTGGCCCATTAATAACTACTGTCCCTTTGAACTTTCCCATAACACTTACTGTGTGTACCTTTTTGATGTATAGAGCCAGTGTAAAGTTGTGGGATGAGTGCTGGACCTGGAGTCAGGAAGACCCGAGTTTAAATCCTGTCATGGATACTTATAGCTGTGCAATGTCGGGCAAGAAAGCTTAGTCTCCCTGAGCCTCACTGTTGTTGTTGTTGAGTCTTTTTCAGTCATGTCTGACTGTTTGTGACCCAATTTCTCCAGCTCATTTTACAGATGAGGAAACTGAGGCAAACAGAGAGGTGTTTGAGGCCGGATTTGAACTCAGGAAGAGGAATCTTCCTGACTCCAGGCCCAGGGCTCTATCTACTACACACCTGTACTCTTTACACCTAGCCAAGCCTCAGTTTGCCAGAATATAAAATGGAGATAATGGCTAATCATACCTACCTCTCAGGATAATCATGAAGCTCAAATGCATTAGTGTATTTAAAATGTTGTGCGAAATTTAAATTGCTATACTCTTCAGTTATGACAATGATGATGTACTTACCTCAGGAGGTATCTAGTACTGTGCGGAAGAACAGGAATCCATCCTACTTGTGACATAGATTCCTCACAAAGACATTCTACCCTCCACAGTACTTATCTCCAGATGGTTAATCTTCTGAGAGCAAGGCTCATAGACTATTCGTATATCTATTCTTCAGGGGTCTGGACATCCCAGGGCCCTGGCATAATTTGTCAAATTGAGTTGAAGGGAATAAAAGTGCCACTGTGTGAGGGGGAGGTGGAGCATGGGAGGATGGGGTAGGTGAGTGGAGAAAGGATATGGCACTAAATGTTTGTGAGTGGTGTGAGGAGCTGTCTGTGGTGCTGAATCTCAAATGGGCTCTAGGTACAATTTGGAAGAAAGGGAAAATGAGTATAGACTTCATAAGACTGGAAAGGACCTCTAAGCATCTCCTTTTAAATCCCACCATTTTACAGATGGAGACACTGATGCTCAGAGAGGTTAACTGACCTGCCAAAGGTCACACAGTTAACAAGAGCTAGAGCCTACACCCCAAACCAGGCCTTCAGACCCCAAAGAGGGCTTGTTCTACGCTGATAAAAATACAGGATGAAGAATCAAAGCCCCAGTTTCCTCATCTTTAGAATGGGAATTATCATACTTGAATTGCTCAAGAAATGCTTGTTGATTGAGCAACTGGTTCATTGATTGTTGCATAACTTATGGGGGTGTGTTGTGAGGGAAATGCATTACTAACTTTGAAGTGCTATAGAAAGGAAATCTGTTATTATTAATATTTCATCTCTTACACACCTTCCAACAGAACAGTCTGATTTCTTTTAAAAAGCCACACTAATGAACTAACAGAGGAGGCTGGAAATGACCAAATTAGGAATAGTTCCTACTTTAATGGATACCCTCTCTTCCTGCTTTGGTCTCTATCATAAAGAATGGGCACATAGTAATAGCCCCTAATTTTATAACTTTAAGATTTATGATGCAATTTCCTTTCAACCACTCTATGAGGTTGAGAAATGTGAATTGACTTGCTCAGGGTCACACATACATTGAGAAGGCTCAAATCCAGGTGTCTGGACTGTGAGTCCAGGGATCTTTGCACTAAGCAACAATGCCTCAGTCAACAACAGTCTATTTTCACTCGTTCCCCAGAACTGAAGAGCACTGCAACGGGATCATTACCCTTTGAGGGATCCAACTCCAGCTGGGAAGATAGGACTTACACACTGGTGATAACTGAAGAACAATTAAAGGCTTGACTGGTGATGACTGTAAGTATACCAAAATCTTAAAGCAAGGGAGATCGGTTCATATTGGAGTGACAGAAAAGGTTTCCTGGCAGCAGTATTGTTTGTACTATGTCTTAACATGTGGGTAGGATTTAAAGAAGGGGAAAGTAGAGAGTAAGGATATTCCAGGCCAAAGGAATTGTGTATGCAAAAGCCTGGAGGCTAGAATGAACCTAGGATAAGCTTGATCCATAGCAATAATAGAATCATAGAATCTCAAATTTGGAAGGGACCTCAGAGACCATAGAACCCAACCTGTACCTGAACAAGGATACCCGCTAAAACAAACCTGACTAGTGTCTATCCAGCCTTTGCTTGAAGACATCCAATGAAGGGGAGCTCATTAACTCCCAAAGTAGGCCATTTTACTTTTAGATAGCTCTAAAATTATTAGGAATTTTTTCTCAAATCTTTAATCTGTCTCATTGCAGCTTCCACCCATTGACTTCTTCTACCCTCTTGGGCCAAGCAGACAGAGTCCATTCCCTGAATACTTGAAGACAGCTACCAAGTGCTCCCTAACTCTTCTCTAGGTGAAACAATCCCCAGTTCCTTCAATGGATCCGCACATAGCATGAACCTGAGGCCCATCATCACTTGTTTCCCCTCTTCTTTCTGATAGCTCTCCAACTGTCATCACCCTTTCTAAAATGTGTTATCCAGAACTGACCACAATACTCTGGTGTGCTCTCACCAGGACAGAAGACATTGGGAATACTGTCTCTCTGACCCTGGACTCTAGGTTTCTCTTCAGTCAACCTGACATTGCATTATTAGCTCTTTGGGCTACCTTATCACATACTCACTCATACACCTAGATCTTTTCTGAATAAATTTCTATCTAATTAGGCATGCCTCCCCTAACTCGTAGTTGTGAAATTCATTTTTTGCTTTAAATAGTATTTTTCCCACAATTACATATCAAGAAAATTTTTGGCAATAAGTTTTAGAAGATTTTGAGTTCCAAATTTTTCTTCCTCCCTCCTTCCCCTCCCCTCTTCTTTTTAAAAATAATTATTTATTTTTAGTTTTCAGCATTCACTTTTATAAGATTTTGAGTTCCAGATTTTCCCCCCTCCCTCTTCCTCCCCAAGACAGTATGCAATTGGATATAGGCTATATATGTACAATCATATTTAACATACTTCCACATTAGTCATGTGAAAGAAGAATCAGAACAAAAGGGAAAAACTAAGAGAAAGAAAAAACAAAAAAGAAGAGAAAATAGTATGCTTTGATCTGCATTCAGAGTCCACAGTTCTTTCTCTAGATGCAGATAGCATTTTCCACCTTGAGTCTTGGAATCACCTTACATCATTGTATTTTGGAGAAGAGCTAAGTCTATCAAAGTTGGTCATTGCACAACGTGGCTGTTACTGTGTACAGTGTTCTCCTGGTTCTGCTCACTTCACTCAGCATCAGTTCATGTAAGTCTTTCCAGGTTTTTCCGAAATCTTCCTGCTCATCATTTCTTATAGAACAATAGTATTCCATTACATTCATGTAACACATGTTCAGCCATTCCCCAGTTGATGGGCATCCCCTCAGTTTTCAGTGCTATAAATATTTTTGTACATGTGGATCCTTCTCCCTTTTCGTGATCTCTTTGGAATAGAGACTTAGTTCTGGTATTGCTGGATCAAAGGGTATGCACAGTTTTCAAGCCTTTCGGGCATAGTTACAAATTGCTCTCCAGAATGGTTGAATCACTTCACAGCTTCACCAACCGTGCTTTAGTGTCTCAATTTTCCCACATCCCCTCCAACATTTATCATTTTCCTTTTTTGTCATATTAGCCCATCTGATAGGTGTGAGGTGGTACCTCAAACTTGTTTTAAGTTGCATTTCTCTATTCAAAAGTGATTTAAAGCATTTTTTCATATGGCTACAGATACCTTTAATTTCTTCATCTGAAAACTGCCTGTTCATATCCTTTGACCATTTATCAACCGGTGATGAAATTCATTTTTTGAACCAAGGTATGAGACATTGCATTTATCCCTATTACAGTTAATTTTATTAGATTTGGTCCAATATTCTAATCATCTAAGTTTTTTTTAATCTGACTTTGTCATTAGCTATCCCTTCTAACTCTGTATCACCTGAAAATGTGAGAAGAGGAGGCATGTTTGAGAAGAAGAGAGAATGTTAGATAGTTGAATGGGACCTGCTCTTGGAAGATCTGGAATTTCAGGTGGAGAATTTTAGAATGTTTTATGGGGAGGGACTCCAGAATTCATTTAGGTCAACTCTCTCATTTTACAGGTGAGGAAACTAAGGACCAAGGAGGATCAATTATTTGTCCAATATTACACAAGTAAGTAAGTCAAAGATCCTCTCACTCCAAATCCAGGGCTCTTCCCACTAGGGAAGTGGAAGACAAAGGAATAAGCATTTATTAAGCACCCGCTATGGGCTAGTTACTGTGCTAAGCTCTTTACAAATATTATCTCATTTGATCCTCACAGGAGGTAGGTGCTATAGTTTCCCCCATTTTATGGTTAAGGAAACCAAGGCAGACAGAGGTTAAGTGACTTGTCCAGGGTCATGCAGCTAGTAAGTGTCTGAGGCTGGATTTGAGTTCAGATCTTCCTGACTCCAAGCCCAGGGTTCTATCCACTTCAGGGCCTAGCTGCTGTAAATGCTTCCCCAAATAGTTACCCACTTCCTTTTAGTAGTGTGCCTAATGAATCTAGCTAATCAGGAAAGTTGGGTCTTGAAAGAGGGGAGGGGGTTGAGATAGGAAAGAGGAAAGTTTCAGCTACAGGAAAACAAGAAAATAAGATCTTAGGGAGCCTCAGCTCAGATCTGCACTTCTCCCCAGGCCAGCAGAGGCCCTGGCAGATATTGAGCATGCTTGTCAATGCTTGCACTCTAAGTGGAGACAAAAAAAATGGAAGAAAAGAAATCAGCTAATGGTCTTTGGGAGACTTTCTCCTGATGGGTAAATGCTTCAGAGCCTAGGGACAGAAGCAAGGGGGAGCAGACCTGGGGTTTCTTAAAGCACTGGTGTCAGGCGGAGAAGATGGAGCATTTCCTGAAGGACAGATAAATTCTCATAAGGTCAGAGCTGGGAGAAATCTCAGAACATAGGATGTCAGAGCTAGGAGGGCCCTAGAACACAGAATGTCAGAGCTGGGAGGGCCCTTAGAACACAGGATGTCAGAGCTGGGAGGGCCCTTAGAACACAGAATGTCAGAGCTGGGAGGGCCCTTAGAACACAGAATGTCAGAGCTGGGAGGGCCCTTAGGACACAGAATGTCAGAACTTGGAAGAACCTTAGGACGTCAGAACTGTAAAGGACTCTAGTCCATAAAATATAAAAAGAATCTTAGAACATACAACTTACAGGACTTATACATCATCTCTGGAAAAGACTTTAGAAGACAGTATAATATAGACTGTCACAACTAGGAAGGACCAAATATGGAAGTGGGAAAGATTACATCTTTTCTCCTTAGCCTTCTCTCTTCTGGGTGACAGAAGGTTCATCAGAGAAATGAACTGGTCTTGGGGTTCATTGTTCAATATTATCCTCCCAAGTAACATCTCTGAATATTAGCAGGGGCCTTCTAGAGTCACCTGAAAGAGACTTGACCAGTTATACAGTGACTCGGTGATAGAGCTTGGATTGCAGATGAGCTATTCTCTGGGTGCAAATCTGGAGTTCTTTCCATCTTAATGCAATTGCTTTCCATTGTCTCTTTAATCAGAGGTGTATTCCACTTTTCTTTCCTCCTCCCACCCCCTCATTGTTCCCCACTCTGGACCTTCAGAGAGGGTGGACATTGACTATGTTTGAGGGAGGACCTTGGGACAATTGGCCAAGGGGAAGCTTTGCTTAACCTCTCCACTGGGCACTTTCCTTCCTACCCCATACTGCCCACCTCCTTTCCTAAGCTGGAAGGAGGAATGTGACTTTAAGCACCTTTGTAAAGTTCTTTTGAGGAACGTGATATATAAGGCCAATAAATAAATACCTCAATCAATCAATCCAATTGGGTTAATAATGCAGCTGGACTGAAAGAGAAAGAGAGATTCGGAAATCTATCAGCAACTGACATTTTCGCCAGCCTGCAAAGCATTCTCTCAGGCCTTCCCAGGATCTTAGCTATGGCATGACTGAGAGCTGAGGTCTCCTTTCCTGAAGGACAGATCCTATGCTATAGTCTGAGGCAGAGAGGCAGGGAATGCTGGGGCTCTTTGCAGCCTCTTCTGAGACTGGGTGACCCTGGGCAAATTCCTCCCCATCTGTGTCCCTCAGCTCCCTCCCATGAGGCAATGAGTACAGTACAAAGACCACTGGAATTGGAATTAGTGGCCTTCAGTTTTAATCTAAGCCTGTATGATCTCAGGCAAGTCACTTCACCTTTCTAGGCCTCAACTGCTTCGTCTGTAAAATGGAAAGACTGGGACTTTATGGGACTAAAGCTCTTTCCAGGTTTAAACTTAGGATCCTTTAATTGGATGCTCTTTAGGAACCCTTCCAGAAACTAAGAGATGGTAGGGAGAAGGTTAAGGAAGGGCTTTAAATGTTTTCAGTTTCCCTTAAACCAATCAAGCATTTATTAAACACCAACTACGTGCCAGGCACTGTTATAGATCCTGTAGATACAACAAGATAAAAGTGAGTGATAAAAGCCCTTTGAGGGGCTTATATTTACATATGTAATTTACATTACATATACTGTTGTTGAATTTTTTCAGTTATGTCTGACTCTTCACAACTCCATTTGGGGTTTTCTGGGGGTGATTTGCCATTTCATTCTCCAGCCTGTTTTACAGATGAGAAATTGAGGCAAACAAGGTTACGTGACTTGCCCAGGGTCACACAGCTAGTGTCTGAAGCCAGATTTGAACTCAGGAAGATAAGTCTCCCTGATTCCAAGCCTAGTGCTCTATCCCCTGCATCACCTAGGTGCCCCTGACATACATATAGAAGGTTACTCAAAATAGAATAAAAGTGGTGGAGAGGAATGATCAGTCAGGCACTTGCAGCTGCAGGGATCAGGAAAGGCTTCTTGGAAAAGGTGGAGGCTTGGAGAAATCAGGTATTCTAATAACATGCTAGATACTAGAATCCCAGAGTTATAAGGAATCTTGGAGGACATCTATCTGAAGGTGGAATTCTCTCTACACCCATCAATAGATCAACCAACATTTATTAAGTACCTTGATATGCTGGGCACTGTGTTAGAAGCTGGAAATACAAGTACAATGAAACCATCCCTTCTAGAAGGTAGCTCACATTCTACTGGGGAAACATCAAATAAATAAATGTGTATTACCATTGGAATGGGGGCTTGGTCAGTGGATCTCCTGTTCTACAAGATATATACAGAGCATGGAGGAGAATCTCAGAGGAGAGGCGCTAGCAGGTGGGTGGAGTGGGGTGGAGGAAGGGCCTCCTGTAGAGGTGGGATTTGAGTTAAGTCTTGAAGGAAGTCAGGAAAGCCAGGAGATGGAGGTAAGAAGAGTGTTCCAGGCATGACATACAAAGCCAATACAAAGACTCTGTATGGAGTTTGGAGATGAAGTATCATGTGTGAGGAACAAGAAGGTCAGTGAACCTGGACTGTGGAGTTCATGTAGAGGGGAACAAAAGGTAAAAAGTCTGGGAAGATAGGAAGGGGCCAGGTTCTAAAGGGCTTTGAAGGCCAAAAAAAAACTTCATCTTTGATCTTCAAGGTAATAAGGAGTCACTGGAGCTTATTGAGTTAGGGATGACGATCTAACGTGGTCAGATCTGTGCCTTAGGAAAATCAGTCTGACAGCTGAGTAGAGGATGGCTTGGAGCTCAGGGAAAGTTGACCAATTAGTCAACCTATTGAAGTAGTCCAGGTGAGAAGGGATTATGGGCTTGAATCCATGGCCCGTGAGTCAAGAAAAGGTGACAATGAGAAGTACTGAAGGTAGAAATGATGATATTTGACGAGAGATTGGCCCTTTGCAGTGAGCGAGAGTGAGGGGGGTAAGGAGGACATGGATAGTGTGAACCTGGCAGTATAGTGAGGCCCTCAAGAGCTGCTTTCAGAAATGCTTATACAGTGCAGTAAAAAATGCCATCTAATAGTCCATTCTGGTTTGTTAACCATTGTCCTAGAATTTATACAAATCTTTCTTGGATATCTTGTTTTTATATTCCTTGTTTTTATCCCAGTGATGCATGCATGCATATCTATGTGTATACATCTATGTGGATATGTATCTATTCATTCATCTATCATCTATCCATCTATCTATCCATCCATCTATCCACCTCTCTATCTATTCATCTCTCTATCCATCCATCCATCTGTCTATCCATCTCTCTATCCATTCATCTATCCATCTATCCACCTCTCTATTCATCTATCCATCTATCCATCCATCCATCTATCCACCTCTCTATCTATTCATCTCTCTATCCATCCATCCATCTATCCATCTATCCATCTCTCTATTTCCAGAAAGGGGGTGGTTTAGTTGACTATAGGGTGCCTAAGCCATTAGCATTGTATGATGTCCAAGACAGATGAAGCAATTTTGGTGTCCATTGAGAGGCATGATGTCCAGGACCTGGGAGTTGGCTGTCCTGCTGGACTTTACCCCAATCAGACCCCATCTAGATTATGGTGCTCTGCCCCTGGTACTACATTTCAAGAAGGACATAAATACACTGGGGAACAGTGAGGGGAAGATGACCAGGATGGTGAAAGGGCTTTAAGTTCGTACCACATAAGAAATGGTTGAAGGACTTGAGGATATTTACCTTGGAGAAGAGAAGACTAGGGACCATGGTGGTTGTCTTGAAGTATTTTGAGGGTTGTTATGTGGGGAAAGGATTTGGGCTTCCTCCAGGTGAGGAAACCTTTATGACAGTGGAATGGACTGTCTTGGGGGGTCATGGGTTCCCCCTCACTGGAGACCTTTAATCAAAGGCTTGATGACCTTTGGTGTCTTGTGAAGGGGCACTTGTATGCATGGGTGGGTCTGGATGGCCCCTAAAGGCCCCTTTCAATTTGATTTTATCATTTTTCTTTTAAATAGTATTTTATTTCCCACAATTACATATCAAGGAAATTTTTAGCATTGATTTTTACAAGATTTTGAGTTCCACTTTTTTCCTCCCTCCCTCCTCTCTCCTCTTCTGAAAATGGTAGGCAGTTTGATATAGTTTATACATGTGCTATCATGTAAAACATTTCTATATTTGACACAGTTGTGGAAGAAGAAGCAGCAAAAGAAAAAAAAAACATGGGAGAGAATAAAGGAAGTGAAAAAATATGCTTTGATCTGGGCCCCTTTCAATTTTGAAATTCTGTGGTTCTGAATAGCTGAAAGGTACACAATCACCAGCCTCACATGATCTGGGTTCTAACCCATGCTCCGCCACCTAAAATTTGAGTCACCCTGGGCTGTTTTCTGCTACCTTAAGCCTCAGTTTCCTCTAATCCCTTTACTATTTATCTCAGGGGGCTGTTGTAGGGATCAGATAAGATAACGGCTCCAAAAGGGCTTTGCAAGCACTAAAGCGAAAAGATGCAGTAACTTCAGTTGTTAAGAGTAATCAGTCAAATAAAAGAATGGAGACAGATCTAATCCAACACTGGACTCTCGGGCTATAGGGATGGGGAACTATCCTTTCAGAGCCGGCCAGAAGTGGGTAGTTCATTGGGGGGGGGGGTGCTTCTAGAGCTGTACCCCTGCAGGTGTGAGAGATTTTACAGAGGTGGAAACTGAGGCAAACATTTCAGTGGTTTGCCCATGTCCATATATCTGATAAGTGGACTTGTCTTCTTGACTCATTCTTGAACTCTGTTTACTGTGCCACCCAGCTCCCTGACTGATAGCATCTGAATTTGTAGGGTTGTTGGGGGAAAGGGTTTTTATAAACCTCAAAGTGCAATGGAAGTGTGAGTGGTTTTGAGATAGTGAAATCTGAAGAAGGTTTGAGGTTTCCACGGGGAGCAAACTTGATTGGTTGGTGAATCCTGCCAGGGCTTCAGGCAGGAGTGAATCAGGTTCTAGACACCTAACTGCGGGGTTGAAACCAGTTCCACCGAGAGTAAGTTGGAAAACAGCAGATTATTTTACCTGAATTCAATTAGTCATCTCCAAAACCATGGGCAATCTGGCCAAATTCAGTTGGCAGTTTTCAAATTTGTGGATCTTAAACAGATTTTATTGTTCAGCTGTGTCCAACTCTTAATGACCTCATCTGGTGTTTTGTTTTGTTTTGTTTTTTGGCAGAGATACTGGGGTGGTTTGCCATTTCCTTCTCCAGTTCAGGTGAGGAAACTGAGGCAAACAGGGTTAAGTGACTTGCCCAGGATCACGCTGCTGGTAATGTCTGGGGCCAGATTTGAACTCAAGAAAATGAGTCTTCCTACTCTATCCACTGTGCACCTACTTGCCCAATCAAAACAACATTTTGGTTTAAATTCAATAGGGCAGTTTTGAAATAGTTGCTTTGGGGATGGTGGTGGTTAGGGGACTGAATAAAAAAACCCTCAAAACTGTTTTCTTTTTTAAGAAATCGGATTCATCCCCTCAAGTGCCCTCACCTGCAAAAGAAAACTCCATACCTGTGTGCATGGGTATAAATATGTGTGGATGTGGATATGAGAGTATATGTGTGTATGTGTATTTCTGTGTGCAAACCTAGACACAGGTGTTTGGCCAAATGACTGGGATTTTTCACAGCTATGACCATAGATGAATTCTTTAGCTTTGCCCTATTCTGTTCCTTAGCCCTCTGCCTCTGCCTTCTCCCACCATTCATTTCCCACGGAAGTTGCCTTCTTCAGGGAGGGTTGAAGTGAGATTGCCTAGAAGAGACTACACCTAAGAAGACTCTGGGTAACCTATAGGGACACTGGGAGAGCTCAGAAGGAGGAGAAGGATATCCATGGTGTGTGTGTGTGTGTGTGTGTGTGTGTGTGTGTATGTGTGTGTGTGTGTGTGTGTGTGTGTGTGTGTATGCATGAATAAAAGGTTTGATGATTTCATGTCTACCAGTACCTCCAGTAAAATTCATTCACCCATTAATTCAACAAACACTCATTAAGCACCTGCTCAAATTGCCAGGCAATGTGCTAGACATTAAGGATACAAAGACAAAAATAAACCAGCTCCTACCCTCAAGAACCTTACCGATTAGAGTCACTGGGTAACAGGTGTGTGATACAGTGGCATTGCTACTGGACTGGTGCTCAGGGGACCTGAATTCAAATTCCAGCTTGCCCACAGGTGTAGACAGATAAATACCAAAATAAATGCAGAGTGGTTTGGGGTACATTAACTACTGGAGCAATCAGGAAATGGCTCTTGAAGGGAGCCGAGGGTTCCATAAGGCCAAGGTGAGGAGGCATGATGTTCCAGGCCTGAGGGCCAGCCAGTGCAAAGGCATAGAAGAGGAAGATAAAATGTCCTGTACAGGGAACAGCAAGCAAGGCAGCCTAACTGGAGGGGAGAGTGGATGACGGGGACTAACGTACAATCAGCCCAGAAACATAGGCAGGATACAGATTGTAAAAGGATTTAAATGACAAAGGGCTTGGTATTGGGCTTCAGTTTGCTCCTTTTCACAGAAAAGGGGGGCATGACTTGATCTCTATCCCAAATCAATGGGGAATCTTTTCGAGTTGGGGAGTGTCAGACAGAACGATGTTTTAGGAATAGCAGTTCAGCAGCGATGTGGAGATTGAACTGGAGAGGGGAGAGGCCGCATGCAGGGAGGGAGATCAGTTAAGAGGCCTCGAGACTAGTTGAGGGGAGGGGGCACGACGGCCTGAATGGGGGTGGTTGGTGTGATTAGAGAGAGATTTTGAGGAGGTAGAACGGACACGACTTTGTAACTCATTGGGTGTGGATGGTGACAGAGAAGAACAGAGGATATCTCTTAGGTTTTGAAGGCAGATGATTAGGGGAGAGGTGCTGCTTGTGACAGAACAGGAAAGTTAGGAGGGTTTGGATTTAGAGGGAAAGAGAATAAACTCCATATTGGACATATTGAGTTTGAGATGTAGAGATGTTTAGCGGGGGTTTGGCAATTGAGGACTGGATAGAACTCGGTAGAGATGGGTATGGGTATGCAGATTTGGGAGTCCTCTGTATAGGGATGGTAACTGAGGCCCATGGGAATTGATGGAGGAGGAGAGAGAGGAGGGAACACACACACACACACACACACACACACACACACACGGTGGGGGGGAGAGAAAGGGAGGGAGAGAGACAAAGAGAGATGGAGAGAGGGAGAGAGAGAGAGAAAGAGGGAGGGAGAGAGACAGAGAGAAGACAGAGAAGGTGAGGGAGAGACAGAGAGAGGGAGAGAGAGGAGAGAGGGAGAGGGAGGCAAAGGGAGAGAGAGAGACAGACAGAGACACACAGAGAGAGCTTGCGGATAGGGCACAGATTATGAAGAATACTGTGATTCTGTAGACAAAGAACCATAAAACTCAAAATGTTGTAACTAGACGAGCACTTAGTTATGTCTGGCAGAAATGGAAATGGATTTGGAGTCAGAAGACCCGGGTTCAAACAGAAGTTCTGCCCCTTAGTACCTGTGTGACCTTATACAAATGGCTTTCCCTCTCGAAGCCTCAGGTTCCTCATCTGTAAAAACAAGCGTTGAACTAGGTAATTTCTGGGATTCTTTGTACTTTGAAATCTCACCGTTCTCCCTCAATAGAGAAATGTCAGTGCTGGAAGAACCCTTAAAGACAAACTAACTCAACTTTCTCATTTTATACATAAGGAAACAGGCTCGGAGAGAAGCAATTTGCCCAGCATCCAGCGGTATGTGCTTAGTGACAGTCAGGACTAGAAGTCCAGTCTTCTAACATTCAGTCCCCCTCCCTGGATTTTGAATTAAGCATCTAGATTTTAAGTCCAGTTTTATCCCCGACTCGCTGTGTGACTTTAGACAAGTCCCATCCCTTTTCTGGGCTTGTTCCTCACCCCCACCCCCCCGCCCCGACCCCCGCACAAAAAAATAAAAGGATTAAGGGAGGCGATGACTTGATCTTTAAGCTCCTTTCCCGCTCTAAATTCCATGATCCTATATGGATCCCGGACTCCGGAGAAAGACAGGCGTGTGGAAAGAGGGGCGGGGATAGCTCCGAGGCGGAGGAAGCCAAGCGCCCCCCTCCCCCTCCCCGCCGGACAGAATCCGTGCGGCCCCGCGATAAGGAACGGGTCAATACAATTTTCTCAAAGATTTCCCCCGCCTTTCCCCTCTCCTCTCTTCTCCTCTCCCTTCCCCTCCCCCTCCTGCCTCCCCCCTTCCCCCCACCCCCAAAGGATAAGGTTAAATGTGAGAGGCGATCGATGGGCGCCCGGAGCCAGGCCGGAGGACGCAGCGCAGCCTGCGCTGACCAACTGACCACGCGGAGGCCCGGGGAGCTGCTCCCGCCGCTGACCAATGAGGGCCCGGATGAGGCCCCGTTGCTAGGCGACGGGGGCCTGGGGGAGGGAGGAGGGCGGGGGAGATGGATTTTAGATTGTGGCAGCGGCGGCGGCCGAGCCGATCAATGGGGCAGCGCTGGGCCTGCTGTGGCCGAGGAGCGCGATCCCGCCAGCTCCGGCTGCAATCGATCCGGGTTCGGCCCGGCCGGGCTCGGCCCAGTTCGGTTCCCAGCGAGCTCCAGAAAGGCCGCGGGCCGCGGGGTGTGAGATTTAGGGAGGGATAGCTTTGTGGAGGGGAGATAAGGGAAGGATAAGGAAGACAGGGAGGAGAAGGATGGGAGGAGGAAGAAGAAGGAGAGGGAAAGGAGAAAAGGGCAGGGAGGAAAATGGTGGGGGAAGAGGAGGGTGGATGAGGGCAGGCAGGAGAAGGATGGGGAGGAAGAGGGAGGAAGAATGGGGAGGGGAGAGGAGGGCAGGAGGTTGAGAGAAGGGCTTGGGAGAGGAAGGGAGAATAGGAAGAATGTGGAGGTCAGTGAAGGGGATCCTAAGATTATAGACAGAGACACGTGGTCCAATTCCCTCTTTTTACAAAGCAGGATACTGAAACTTAGAAACTTGAGTAACTTGTCCAAGGTCACAAAGGTGGTTAGTAGCAGAGCTTGGATATGACTAAATTCAGGGCTCAGGTTGGGGGCAGGCAGGAGAAGAGAAGGGAGAGCTTAGGACAGGAGTGCAGGGAAAGAAATGTGGATAGCTAAGGCCAGGGTAGGTCCTGAAGTTCTCAGGTGGGTTCTCCAGCCCAGGCCCTGGCTTTGGTGTTACCTTTTTTGAGGGGATAAGAATAGCAAAGTATCTGGACAGGAAATGGGACTGGAGAATATTCATGTCACAGACTCCTTAGAATCGCAGTGGAAAGGGTGAATCAGAGGACCTTGCTTCAGTCTCAGCCCTGACACTTTCTGCTATGTGATCTTGGGCAAGACATATGCACTTTCTAGGCTTCAGTCTTCTGCTCAATTACTTATAAATTGGACCCAATGATCCCTAGGTTTTCTTCCAGATCTAAATTCTGGGCTCTCAATGAGTTAATTTCGAGACAGCTTTCCAGCCTCCCCTTTTCCCTCCCTCCTCCATCCTATCCAAATTGGACATCTTGTAGCAAGTTGAAATAGAGCCTCAGCACCCTCCACTTTAGGTCCTTCCCCAGCTTCAAAGTCCAACTCGGAATGTCCTTTCTGCAGGAAGCCCTCTGGCATTAAGCCTTCAGGGTTCCAACAGATGGTTCAGCCCAGCCCTCCCAGTACAGTGCAGAGAATTTGTTCTGTATTGATCAGGACTTGTTTATGTATTTCTTCTTTGTTTGTATCTCCTGTCTGCTTCTGCTGTGTGGAAATCCTGGCTCCCCATTTAGATAAGGGGATCTCCAAGAATAAGGGCTGTGTCTTCCCCTCTCAAATGGGGGGGGTCTCTGAGAGCTTCCCCTCTCAGATTGGGGTCTCAAAGTGGCTAGGCATGGATTTCCTCCTCCCTGTATCTCTCCCCAGGGCCCAGGCCTGAGCTCTGCCTACAAGGCAGGAATGAGAGACCCTGGCAAGGGATGCCTAGCCACATCATCTCCACATCCCTTTGTTGCTCCTCAGACCTTTTCCAAATTCCAGTTGTAGTTTATTTCTTTGTTTTGGGGCCCTAGACAGTAATTTGAGGTGTACTTGATCTTCCAATGTCAGGACCTCATCTCCCTCAGCACCTCCACATCTTAGAATTCCTAGTTTCCTTCAAGATTCAGTTTAGACAACATCTTCTACGTGAAGCTATTCTTGATTCTTCTGACTACTCCAGTCTTCCTTCCCCCTCCCTTACCCCGCCCCCCAACCCTGCAACCTGCCCAATTACTTTACAGCTATTGGTTCTACAACTGGTATATACTTTTTCAACAAGTGAATTGTGTCTCCTCGAAGAGACTGTAAGCTCTCCAAAGGCAGGGAATGTCTTACTTCTGCTTAAGCCGGTATATGGCACATAGTAGGTGCATTATTGTCTCCAGAGTAACCAATCCTGAAATAGCGGGGAAGAGCAAAGGACAGGGGAGTCAGAAGATCTGGGTTCTAGTCATTTTCTGACATCCATAGCCAAGTGACTGAGCAAGTCCTAGGAACCAACCCAGTCAGGCACTGTTATAAGTTATAAGGATGCAAAGATAACACATCAAAGCTAACAACACTCCCTGCACTTATAGAACTTGTACTCTCAGTGTGTGTGTGTGTGTGTGTGTGTGTGTGTGTGTGTGATTATAATCAATCTATTTAGAAGAGAAAGGGAGAGGATGTGGAGGACAAAGCAGGGAGAAAATGATGAAGAAGGAAAGTAGGGTTGGAGAGGAAGAGAAAGATGGGAGGAAGGGAGAGGAGTAGAGGGACAGATTCTCTTTTACTCAGGACAGCTTACTTGGGTGGGATGTAGAATCAACCAACAAGCATTATTAAACTCCCTACTATGTTCCAGGCACTGGCACTAAGCACTGGGGATACAAAGACAAAAGTCCTGGGATCTTACATTCCAATGGAGATTTCTGCATATATAAAGTATATATAGAATATTTTTAAAAAGAACACAGAACCTACTATGTGCCAGGGACTGTGCTAAGTACTTTACAAATATCTTGTTTGATCCTCGCAACAACCCTGTGAGGTAGGTGATCTTATTATCCCCATTCTATAGTTGAGGAAACTGAGGCAACAGTTAAGCGGCTTGTCTAGACTCAGCCAGCTAGTAAGTATCTGAGGCTACATTTGAACTCAGGTCTTCCAGGCTCCAGACCCAGTGTTCTATCTACTGCACCACCTACCTGTCCCCTAACAAGGTAGTTAGAGATAGGAGGATACTAGTAGGTGAGGGGGGTGGGAAAGGGAGCATCATGGATGACTTCACGTAGAAGGAATTTAGACTGAGTCTGAAAGGAAACTAGGGATTCCAGAAGGTGGTGGTAAGGAGAGAGTGGATTCCAGGCATAGAGAACCACCAGTACAAAAACACATAGATGGAAGATGTGTCATGTGTGAGAAACCTAGAGCAGTCCAGTATTACTGCATTGAAGAGTACATAGAGGGGAATGATGTGTAAGAAGACTGGAAAGGTGGGGAGAAATCTTAAGCAAATAAGAATTTGTACTTGGTTATAGGGCAATAGGGAGTTTATTGAGTAGAAGGTTGACATGGTCAGACTTGGGTATTGGGAAAGCCACTTTGGCAGCTGTGGAGAGGCCGGATTATTGTGGGGAGAGACTTGAGGCAGGAAGACCAAGTAGGCTACTGCAATAACCGAGGCTAGAGATGCTGAGGGCCTGAACTAGGGTGGTGGTGGTGGTGGGGAGCTGTGTGAATGGAAAGAGATGTCATGGAGACAGAAAGGAAAAGATTTGAAAATGGATTGGATGTATGGGGTCATCGGGAGTGAGGAGTTGAGGATGACACCTAAATTGTAAGCCTAGGGGACTGGGAAGATTGGGGGTGCCCTTGAAAATGATAAGGAAGTTTGGAAGATGGGTGGCTTTAAGAGGAAAGAGAATGAGTTTTGTTTTGGACATGTTGAGTTTGAGATGTCTCCCTCCAGTTCAAAATGTCCAAAAGGCAGTTAGTAGGTGATACTAGACTGGAATTCCTGAAGGAAAAATAAGACAAAACAAAAACTAGGCCTGGATATATAGATTTGGAAGTCATCTGCATAGAGATTATAATCGAACCCATGGGAGTTGATTAGGTCACCAAGTGAGAGATTATAAAGAGAAGAAGACTGAACCACAGAGCCTTGGGAGACAAGGATGATAAATTAGCAAAGGACACTGAGAAGGAGCAGTCAGGTAGGAAAACATGGAGAAAAAGAGAGGGAGCGAGGGAGAGGGAGAGAGAGAGAGAGAGAAAGAGAGAGAGAGAGAGAGAGAGAGAGAGAGAGAGAGAGAGAGAGAGAGAGAGGATATCCAGGAAAAGAGAGTGATCGACAGTATAAAATGTTGTAGAGGGGTCAAGAAGGATGGGCACTGAGAAAAGGCCACTGGATTTGGTCATTAAGAGATCAGTCCCAGGTCAGTGAGGACATCAGATGCCAGACTACAGTGCTGAGACAAGGGTCTCTTGCAAGGCCTTCCTCGGGAGCCCCTCTCTGAAACATCCCAGCTCCATCCAGTCCAATCCCTGCATTTTACACCAGAGGAAGCTGCTGCACAAAGAGGTTTAGACAAAATTTGCTCGTAGTCACGTAGGCAATGACCAGCAGAATCGGGGCTGCCTGACTAAATGAGTGATTGGACGCAAAGCTTTTATGAAGTACTTACCGAGTACTAAGCATTCTGCTAAAGCTACAAGCCCACAAACACAAGAGAAGGCAATCTGGTGCTCACCGGGCTCAGTTTCTAATTGGGGCAGACCATTTTGCGGTGGGGGGACAGTGGGGAAGGGACTTTTGGTCTGGGATGTGACTGGCTCTAAAGATGGTGAGTGGAACAGGTTCTCTAGCTCCAAATCCTGAGATCTTTCCATTTACACTCCAATACCCCTAAGTCACTGTCTCAGGGCCTCAGTTTTCCTAATCTTAAGTGACTTCAGGGAGAAAATGGGGACAGTTTCACCTCCAAGTCAGTCAAATCCTTATTCAGATGCTACCAGCCTAGTGTAGCGTGCTTTTGATAAGCTAAAACAGCCTTTATCTGGTGTCCTAGGAGAGTCCTGGGATGACTCTTCCTTGCTCTGGACTAACTACACCCTCCCCCAACCCAGGACTGTTTCCCCTAGTTCTGGGAGTGGCACATTTTAGGAGGGATGCTGAGAAGCTGGTCAGTATCTAGATTTAGTCCAGGATTGTGTGTTTTGGGAGTGTGTGGAGTGGGTGGAGAATGGTATTAAGGCCCTGGCCTTCGGAGATTACATGAAGGAACTGGGGAGATTTAACCAGGAGAGAAGTTGTGTGGTGAGAGCAGGGAGGGAAAAATGATGACTGTCAAAGTATTTGAAGGGCTGTCATGTGTAAGAGGGATTAGCTTTGTCCTGCTTGGCCCTAGAGAGCAGAACCAGGGACCGAGAGGGGAAGCTTCTGAGAGGCAGATTTTGTTTCTGCTTAAGGAAAAAAAATTCTTCTCCATTAGAGCTGTCCAGATGGGGAATGGGATGGCCCAGTAGATGGTGCATTGCTGGTCACTGGAGATTGTTAAGCAGAGGCTAGGCTAAGGAGAAATAGGATTCCTACTCATCAGGGGTTGGATTAGATGACCACTGGCTCCCCCTTCTAGGTTTCTCTAGAGTATGTGGATTCTCATCTGCTCTCTTGGATCCTTGCTCCCTTCAGTCTGTTCTGAGTTCCTCAATACTGAGACTTTCTGGCATCCCTGGGTGCTATCCCCTGCCTCTTCTTTCCTGCTAGTTTGGCTTTGACTAAGCTCCATCCTTTGAACCAATCCCTTAATTTTGTGTCAGTCAGACCTCTTTGACTAGTGAGTCTCCTGGTTCCAGTCTCCCTTGCTGAGACTTGGTGCCACCATGATCCCACAGTGTCAGCCCTTCACCAAATATGCTGTGCCCATTAGGCAAGGATATGCCAGTAGGACACATCCTTGGGTCTGTTCTGTATATGGGAAATCAAAGACAATAGCCATCTCTGAGGACTTGGGGCTATGGAAACAGCCCCTCTGGTTGACTCAGATCAAAGGCAGAGTCTGAGAATGATTGTAGGAATCTCCTCCATCCCCAGGTTCCTGATGCTTTCCCCCCTCCCATTGTCTCCCTGCCTAGGCTGGCTTGGGGTAGACATTCATATCTGGGAATAATTCAGTTGGGGGAAATGGAAGACCCTCTGTAGAAGTAACTCTTTGCCCTCCTATGCTTTGTGCCGGCCAAGCCCCTGTGGCCCTGACCAGCCAGCTATGGGGAGGGAAGAGACAGTGCAGGAGCATCTAACAGTGGCATGTTCTCTTAACCTTCTTCCCATGCTTGTCAATTTCCCTGATCCCTTAGTCTTTACATTCCCCAAGAAATGGTCCTTCAAATCTCAGAGAAGAGATCCTGTGAAATCCCTCTGGAGTGACAGCCAGTCAGACACCATCTATTGATCTATTGAGTGTCTTCTCTGAGCTGAGGGGGGTTGGGAGGAGGGGATGGAGTATGGAGGGGAGGGAGAAAGTGGAAGCTGGGGCCACCATCCTTGAGGGACCCCTGGACTGAGGGGCAATGTGTTCCCTGCCTATGGGGATGTCGAGGGGCGGCAGATCAGAAAGGAGCATGCCTGATCTGTAATAGTAGCTGCTGAGAAGACACAGTTGTGAGGAGATAAACAAATAGGAAATATGCTGGGGATGGGAGGCTTGGGGCCAAGTAGGGGGAGTGGAAAAGCCTTGGCTGGTGGTTCTGAGTTGGGATGGTGTGGGTGGTGCTGCTGCATTCAATGTCTCTGAAGGAACCAGGAAGCTTTAGGAAAGAATAGGAAGAAGCTGAGGATGTTGCAGGCAGGTTGTGTCAGCATCTGGACAGCCAAGTTACAGGAGTGAGGAACTGGAAAGGGCATGGGGCTGTATCGGGTGGCTAGGTGGCGCCATAGTGCACAGATCACCAGGTCTGGAGAAAGGAAGACCTGAGTTCAAATTTGCTCTCAGACACTTTCCTCTACACTAGATGAGGACACAGAGAAAGACCGTGGTGAAGGGAAGTCTAGTTGGTTTATTAAATTAGGATCCCAAAATGTCAGAGTAGAGGGCCCATAGAACACAGAATGTCAGAGCTGGGAGGGCCCTTAGAATCCAGGATGTCAGAGCTGGGAGGGCCCTTAGAACACAGGATGTCAGAACTGGGGGAGCCCTTAGAACCCAGGATGTCAGAGCTGGAAGGGCCCTTAGAACACAGAATGTTAGAGCTGGGAGGGCCCTTAGAACACAGGATGTCAGAACTGGGGGAGCCCTTAGAACCCAGGATGTCAGAGCTGGGAGGGCCCTTAGAACCCAGGATGTCAGGTCTGGGAGGGCCCTTAGAACACAGGATGTCAGAACTGGGGGAGCCCTTAGAACCCAGGATGTCAGAGCTGGAAGGGCCCTTAGAACACAGAATGTTAGAGCTGGGAGGGCCCTTAGAACACAGGATGTCAGAACTGGGGGAGCCCTTAGAACCCAGGATGTCAGAGCTGGGAGGGCCCTTAGAACCCAGGATGTCAGAGCTGGGAGGGCCCTTAGAACACAGAATGTTAGAGCTGGGAGGACCCTTAGAGCACAGAATGTTAGAGCTGGGGGGGCCCTTAGAACCCAGGATGTCAGAGCTGGAAGGGCCCTTAGAACACAGAATGTTAGAGCTGGGAGGGCCCTTAGAACACAGGATGTCAGAACTGGGGGAGCCCTTAGAACCCAGGATGTCAGAGCTGGGAGGGCCCTTAGAGCACAGGATGTCAGAGCTGGGAGGGCCCTTAGAACACAGGATGTCAGAGCTGGGAGGGCCCTTAGAACACAGAATGTCAGAGCTGGGAGGGCCCTTAGAACCCAGGATGTCAGGTCTGGGAGGGCCCTTAGAACAGAAAATGTCAGACCTGGGAGGGTGCTTAGAACCCAGGATATCAGAGTTGGGGGAGCCCTTAGAACACAGGATATCAGAGCTGGGAGGGCCCTTAGAACACAGAATGTCAGAGCTGGGAGGGCCCTTAGAATCCAGAATGTCAGAGCTGGGAGGGCCCTTAGAACCCAGGATGTCAGGTCTGGGAGGGCCCTTAGAACAGAAAATGTCAGACCTGGGAGGGTGCTTAGAACCCAGGATATCAGAGTTGGGGGAGCCCTTAGAATCCAGGATGTCAGAGCTGGGAGGGACCTTAGAATACAGAACCTCAGAGCTGGGAGGGCCCTTAGGACATCAGAGTTAGAAGGGACTTTAGAACACACTTTCTAGTAGGGGGATGGGGAAGGGCTCTTAGAATATAGAATGTCAGACCATCTTATCCAACTCTCTCATTGTATAGAACAGGAAACTTAGTCCTAGAACAGGTGAAGTGACTTACCCAAAGTCACACATACAGTCAACTGCCAAGCTGAGACTAGTTCCCAGGTCATCAGGCCTTTAGGACTCAATCTTTCAAGGCAGACAAGCATTTGGCCAAATGAGGCCCATGCTGGGCCAGAGCAGGCCTTGGAGCTCGGAATGGGTTGGGTGGGTTGGGGTGGGGGTTGGGGCTTAGGCCTGCCCTGCTGAGCCCACAGCTGGCAGGACTGAGGAATCAATGGATCAATGGGAATCGTTGAGATTACCAGGTAGAATTATAATTAATTTTCAGAGTTGATTGATCATGTCACGGCATGGGCTGGGCGAGGCAAAGTGCTTTCCTTCAAGATTTCTTTCATTCTTCCATCCTCCCCCTTCAACACACGCTCGGGTCCAGAACAAAGGTCTTTTATGTACCCGCCATCTTCATGACTCAAATTCCACCACCATCTCAGAGAAAAGCCAGGGGACCTTATGGGGCTGTTTAACAAAGTAGTACTAGCTTTTTTTTCCCCCACTGCTTATATTCATTCCTCCCTCTCCCAAAGAGCCTAGAGTAATAACAAAGAAGGAAAAAAAACCAAAACAAATTGCTGCAAAATCAGCCAACACATTAAAAAAAGATTGATATTAGGGGCAGCTAGGTGGCACATTGGATAGCGCACTTGGGTTCACATCCTGCCTTAGACATGCACTAGCTGTGTGAGCCTGAGAGTCACTTAACCCCCATTGCCTCTGGAAGAAAAAAGACTGATATTATATTTTCCTACCCCAAGTCCCCCAAAGAAAATGGAGAGGTCCCTTATCATATATGCTTTATTGAATGAAGCACTTGACTTAGACTTCCCGGGTTCAAATCCTTCCTTGGTTACTTATTAGTTGTGTGACCCTGAGCAAATCTCTTGGCTTCAGTTTCTTCTTCTGTAAAATGAAGAGGGTTGATGACTTTTAAGATCATTTATAGCTCTGAATCTATGATCCTCTCACCTTGTCTTTGGGGCTATCCGGTCATTATAATTTCCCTTAAAAATGAAATTGTAATGATATCTTTTATTTCTGTGTGACCTACTTCCCCATACAGTCTTCTCTTTCCTCTTCTCCCTCCCAGAGAGCTAGCCCATATTAAAAAAGAAGGATTTAAAAAAAGGAAAAGATGCAGTTTAGCAAAACTAACCAACATATTTTAAAACTCTGGCATTATATGCAGGGTTCTATACCCATAGCCCTCCACCATTATGAAGTCAATCACTTTGTCAGTTGAGTAGCATTTATTAAACATTTTTGTTATTCAGTTGCGTCCTACTCTTCATGACCCCGTTTGGGGTTTTCTTGGCAAAGTTACTGAAGTGGTTTGCCATTTCCTTTTCCAGCTCATTTTACAGATGAGGAAACTCAGGTAAACAGTTAAGTGACTTGCCCAGGGTCACACAGCTAGAAAATATTTGAGGCCAGATTTGATCATGTCACTCCCTGGTCAATAAACTCTAGTGGCTCCCTATTATCTCCAAGATAAAATGCAAAATCCTGTATTTGTCATTCTTTTTCTTCTTTTTTTGGTCTTTTGATTCATGTATAAATTGGATTTAAGTGAGGCAGAGTTGCACAAAGTCATCAGCCTGACTCTCTGCTCCATAGTCATTACAGTCTAGTGGCAGGACCGAGTCAAGATGACTGGTGATGGCTGGAGATACAGTGGATGACCTTCATATGCACATAGTTGTTTATGTGTTGTCTCTGTTAGAATGTAAGCTCCCGAAGATCAGAGGCCAAGTTTTTGTCTTCCCTTGTATCTCCAAAGCTTAGCATAGTGCCTGACACATTATAAGCTCTTGATACATGCTCACTGATTGACCGATTGAGATGAAGGGTTGTGTGTGAAGAATATCACAAAGACCAGAGTCCCTGGGGCAAGGAAGACTGGAAAGGTGGGAAGGGGCCAGGCTGTGGAAGGCTTTAGATGCCAGAGGGTCTGATATTTGATCCTGGAGGTAGGGGGGAGTACTGAGTAGGTGTGGGAGAGGTGTCATGGTCAGATCTACAGTAGGAAAATCACTTTGGAGACTGAGTAAAGGATGGGTTGGAATGAGGAGAGGATTGTTAAAGTTTAGTCCAGACCTGGTGAGGGCCTGTACTAGGGTGGTGGTAGTGTGAGTGCAGAGAAGGGAATGTCTATCAAAAAGTATCCAAGAAATGTAATGAAAATTAAACGACATCAGCAAGGTTTGGAACCGTGGTATGAATTTGAGTGGAGAGTCAAGGAGGATACTAGAATTGTGAACATGGGTAACTGGCAGGATGGGGGTGTTCTCAGTAGTAGTTGGGAAGAGGGGTGGGTTTTGGGGAAAGATAATGAGCTCTGATTTGGGCTTGTTGAATTGGTGATGCCTAATGGGACATCCAGGGCAGTTAGGTGGTCAAGTGGATAGAGGGCCAGGCCTGGAGTCAGGAAGATTCCTCTTCCTGAGTTCAAATCCAGCCTCAGACACTTACTAGCTATGTGACACTGTGGTCAAGTCACCTGACCCTGTTTGCCTCAGTTTCCTCATCTGTAAAATGAGCTGGAGAAGTAAATGGCACACTACTCCAGTATCTTTGCCAAGAAAACCCAAAATGGGGTTATGAAGAATGGGACACGAAGAGTTGGACATGACTGAAAAAGGACTGAACAAAATTGAACATTCACTTTGAGATGTCTGAGAGGCAGTTGGATGATACTGAAACTGGAATTCAGGAGGGTTATTAGGCTGGATATAGAGATCTGGGAATCATCTGCATAGAAATGATCATTAAACCCATGGCATCTAATGCCTTCTTACATTCTTGGTCATTAGAATTTTGAAACATTCAATTTTGATTTGTTTTGCTGTTCTTTCCATTGACATTATTATAGATATTGTTTTCTGGCTCTCCTTACTTTGCATCAGTTGATATGTCTTCCTATACTTCTCTGCCTTTTTTGTGTTCATCTTCTCTTGCAACACTATAATATTCCATTACATCCACGTACCACAATTTGTTTAGTTGTTCCCCAGTCGATGGCCATCTGCTTTGTCTCCAGTTCTTTGCTTCTGTAAAAATGCTGTTGTAAATATTTTGGTGTGCATGGAGTCTTTTGTTGTTCAATTATTGAGTCCCCAATTCAGAGTATGGACACTTTCTGTTTTCCAAAATGGTTGGGCCAATTCACAACTCCGACAGCTGGACGTTAGTATACCTCACAGGGTTGTTCTTAGTAACAGTGTGATTTGTAAAACACTCTAGAAATAGGAGCTATGAATGAAGAAAAAAGCATTAATTCAGTGCTCACTATGTGCAAAGTACTGTTCTAAATTCTGGGATACACATAGAAAAGTAAGACAGTCCATGCTCTCAAAGAGTTCTTGGTTTAACTCGGGGAGACCAAACAAACAGAATGTACGTTTCAGCTGGTGGAAAGGAGGAAAGACCCATTCATCCTTAGGATGCAGGTGTAAAGCAGAGAGATGTTCATGCATCTTTTTTGGTGCCATTCACCAAATCAATTAAACAAGCAAGCATTTATTAAGCTCCCACTATATACAAGGTATTGTGCCTACAGCTGGAGATGCAAAGATGCACAAGTTCTCCAACAGCTCATGATAAAATGTGGGGCAAGAACAAGCAACAGATGATTCTGATACAAGGAAAAAGGAGATACGTGTGTAGAGCAGAGGTCCAGGCAAAATTCTGGGAGAGGTCTAAAAAGGAGAGAGATTCTTTGTGTGTGTGTGTGTGTGTGTGTGTGTGTGTTTGTGTGTGTGTGTGTGAGAGAGAGAGAGAGAAAGAGAGAGACAGACAGACAGAGAGAGAGAAAGAGACAGAGAGACAGAGACAGAGAGAGACAGAGAGATCAGAATAGGGTTCATGAAGGGGGCAGAATATAAGCTCCTTGAGGGCAGGACTATTTTCCATTTTGTGTCTCCAATGCCTGGCACATTGTTATTCAGTCATATTTGACTCTTTGTGACCTCGTGGACAAGTCCATGGGGTTTTCTTGGCAAAGATACTGGAATCCTTTGCCATTTCCTTCACCTGTGTGTTCCCATTTTACAGATGAGGAAACTGAGGCAAACAGGGGTTAAGTGACTTGCCCGAGGTCACACAGCTAGTAAGTGTCTGAAGTCAGATTTGAACTCAGGTCTTCCTGACTCCAAGCCTAGTACTCTGTCTACTGTACCATCCAGCAGGTACTAAATAAATGCCTGTTGGATTAGTTAGGACAGGATCATGGTGTCCATTGGAGTGATGGAGAAACCAAAGCCCAGATACATGAATTGGCACATATTGTTACATAAGCAAATTTCACAAAGAAAAAGAAAATAGAAAGTAGTCGGCTGGTGGGGGTGATGGTGGAAGCCCCAGCAGCTGACGGGGCAAGAGGGGCCTCATGGAGCAGATGGCACTTGAGCTGAGTTAGGGAGGACAACAGGCATACCCAGAGGAGCAGGTATGTATATTCTAAGAGGATGCATCCCAGGCATGGGGGACAGCCTGAGCAAAGGCCCTGAGATGGGAGATGAAGTATAAAGAGCAGTAAATAGGCCAGGATGACTGGACCATGAAGTGGGTGAAGGGAATAGGGTGTAATAAGTCCAGATAGGTAGGGTGTGAAGGCTTTGGATAATCTCTAAGCGCCACCCCCCCCATCTTTGGTTTTATACCTATGCTTCTATGAACCTTAGTCTCCCGACCCCCAGGCTCAGAGTGCCTCCAGGCAGTTGGGGGTGATCGCTGGACGAATGAAAGTGTAAGGGCATTAGGGTTGCCCTCCCATGCTTGGGGGAGCCCCCTCACTCTCCCTGCTATGAAGCTTCCCCTCCCCTTCCCCAGCCCCCAGCCCCCAGCCCCAGGCGGAATATGGATGCCGCACTTGTTTTTGATTTATACGGAGCCGAAAAAGAAATACATTTTCTTCAATTATTAATCAGCGAGGTGTGAGAGAGATACACAGGAATGGAATTAACTCTCTGACCTTTGGGGGTGGGGAGGGGGGCCTGGATAGAGGGGGAGTCATTTCTATCTTTTCCCCAGAGGCTCCCCCACCTCATCCACCCCAGGCCAAACTGCTCTGGGTTGGCCTATGTCTGCTCCCCTCCCAGGGAGCTTTGGGGAGATGGGGGAGCTCAGGGAGCGGGGGCTGGAATCCCGCCTGCACGTCACCCCCTCAGCATTGAGCAGGAGCAGGCTGGGCTGTCTCTGTTCCTTCTGTCTAGGAGCTTCCCTCCTCTCTTGGCTCCCTTTATTCCATCTCTTCCCTCTTTTCCCCTTTCTTCCCCTCATGCCTCTTACCTCTCCTCTCCTGTCCTCTCCTGTCCTGTCCTCTCCCCTCCCCTCCCCTCCTCCCCTCTCCTCCCCTCCCCTCCCTTCTCCTCCCTTCCCCTTTCCTCCCCTCTCCTCTTCTCTCTGTTTCCCCCTCCCCCACCTCCCTCCCTCCTTCTCTCTCCCTCCCCCTTCCTACTCCCTCTCTCCTCCCTCCATCTCTCTCTCTCTCTCTCTCTCTCTCTCTCTCTCCCTCCCTCCCTCCCTCTTTCCCTCTCCCCCACTCCTCTCCTCCTCCTCCCCCCTCCCCCTCCTCCTCCTCCTCCTCCTCCTCCTCCTCCTCCTCCTCCTCCTTCTTCTTCTTCTTCTTCTTCTTCTTCTTCTTCTTCTTCTTCTTCTTCTTCTTCTTCTTCTTCTTCTTCTTCTTCTTCTCCCTCTCTCTCCATCTCCTTCTCTCCCATCTCCCTCTCCTCTCTCCCTCCTTCTGTCTCTTTGTCTCTGTTACTATCTCTCTCTCCTCCCCCTCCCCCACTTCATCTTTCATTCATTTAAATCCAACATGCCTTTATGAAATGCTTTCTTTGTGACAGGCCCTGATAGGGGATGGGGTCATAGAATCACAGATTTAGAGCTAGAAGGCGCCTCAAAGGCTTCTAGTCCAAACTCGTCATTTTACAGAAGAGGAAACTGAGGCCAGGTATTCTCAGAAGCAGGAGAGGAGCTAGACTTCCATTTATACTGAGGATATCTTGTGTACATGGTTATTCGCATGCTGTGAGTTCCCTGAGGGCAGAGAGCTGTCCTGAGTTTTTGCCTTTCTTTATATCCCCATAGCTTAGCAAAAGCCTGGCATGTAGTAAGCCTTTAATAAATGCTTGTTGACAGACTGACTCATTGACTTGGAATCGGGCAACACTCGGGCTCAGATCCAACCTCTGACACCAACTGGGGAAGGTCCTTCTCTCTGAGCCTCAGTTTTCTCATCTGTAGAGTGGAGATTGTAATGTTAGCAATGCCTACTTCACAAGGTTGCGGAATATGTAAGGAGTCAGAGGACTCTCCCAACCTCACTGGGTTCTAAGGGCTCCTGGTATCCTCAGGCAGCACGGAACCCCAGAGTGAAGGGGGTGAATCAGTATGGCTTTGGGGGCAGATCATGGGGGTCTGGAGTCAGGAGACCCCACTTCCAGACTGTCCTCCCGCAAATTTGCAATTTATCCAGCCCTCTGAGCCTCAGTTTCCCTCTTGGTCCCAGGGGAGCATAAACTCTGCCCTGCTAAGCCCCCTGCAGGGTCTGTGAGGCTCCAAAGAGGAAACAGACGTTGATTTGCTTTGGAAAGTTCCTTCTGTTATATGAAGGTGGGGGGGGGGGAGGTTTGCACAAACAAGGAGATTGGATCAGATGGTCTCCACCATCCCTCCCAGACACAGGATGATTCTATTCACTCCTATGGAAGCAGAAACACCAAGGAAGGGGTGAGGATCTCCAGACCTGCTGGGGATGGGTGGGAGGGGGAGAGCCTTCTTCCTCCTTGGCCCTGGGCTCTTCTGTGGGCTCAGGCCCCTCCCCCGCCCAGCTCCCTCCCCCCATCCTGCCAGGAGCACTGCGGCAGCACAGACTGGCAGGCCCAGTCTGAGCACAGCAGCTCAGGGGCGATCGATGGCCATATCGAACACTGTTCAAGCTACGCTGATTTTTGCGGATTCAGTGCAAAACCACAGGCCTGTGTCTCACCAACCCCCCTGCATCGACCTGGGGAGCAGCAACACCCAGACACCCAGGACACCCTGATCTCCTCGGCATGAATGGTCTTCAGGCCCCAGCCTGCCCCCTCCTAGCAGGCAAGTCCTAGCCCTCTCCCCCATAGATACTCCGCTGCCCCGGATGCACACCTTCTCTTGCCCAGATACATGCTTTCTCCTCCCCCATTTATATACCTTTTGCCCCCGATGTGCAGTCTTTTCTCCACCCCACCCCCCAATATGAAGGTTCCCTAGACACAGCACCTCACCCTTCCACACACATACCCCACACCATGCCTTCTCTCTCCCCATAGGTGTACTTTTTCTGCCTCACACCCCCACAATATAGACAGACCTCTTCCTCCTATCTACAGCTTAATAGGTATGAGAATAGCTTTCACTAACATCGCACCTACTATGTGCCAGACACTTTACAAATAGTATCACATTGGATCCTCACAACAGCCCTGGGAGGTAGGTGCTATTATGACCCCCGTTTTACAGACAAATAAATTGAGGCAAAAAAGACTAAGTGATTTTCCCAAAATCACACAGCTAGTAAGTGTCTGAGGCAGAATTTGAATTCAGGTCTTCCTGACTCCAGACCCAGCTCTTTCTCCACTGGGCCATCTAGCTGGTATACCTTCCCTTTCTCCTTCCACTCTGGAAATGATCTTAGAGACAACCAATACCACACCTTCATTTTACAGACGTAGAGTCTCAGACCTAGAGAAGTTAAATGACAAATCCAAGGTCCCCGAATGATTCTGACTCCCCATCTCTTTTCCTGGGAACACTTTACACTCTCTTGTCTTTTCCCCTCCACCCTGCCCTGCACATCCTCTGTGCTGAGGTGATCCCGGTCTTGAGAGACCTATAGAGAGGGGAGAGGGAAGCATGACTTTTTGAGGGTGGAGGGAAGGAAGAAGTATAACTTGGGTGGGGTGTTCTGGGATTCACCCTAGGGTGCTAAAATTTAGAGTAGGCTAAGATACTTGAAACAACTAAGTTTACAACCTAATTAATTCGAATAATGAGGTAAAATAGGAAGGAATCAGGTGGTCAGCTTCCTTCACTTGCCCTAAGCCCCATTTCCTCATCCTTAGTTGAACCCCAGGTGAGATCCTCCCTGTCTCACCCCCTCCCCTTAACCCATAGCTGGGACTGGAGCTTTCTGCCTCTTCCCTCATGGAATTCCATCCTTGGGGCTTTGAAGATGAATTTCTTGTTGCCCAACCCTAGAGGAGTTTTGTGCTGCTGCTCCAAGCACAGAATTGGCTGGTTCCTGGCAGATGGAGAAAGCAGGCATTCCTTGGGACCTCCAACGCCTAGATTTTCCCAGTTAACTAGATGGGTTGGGAGCCAAGATGATTAGAGAGAGTTTCTATATGTTGGGAATTTCTGAAGTAAAACCTGAATGTACTCTTAGTTTGCCTTCGAACCTGGAGAGATAAAGAATTAATAAGCTGATGAGCCAGTAGCAGACTGAGAGGTGTGGGTGTGGGACTTGCTGTGTTTGTCCTTGAGAGCACCCTGAGAGGTATTGGCCTCACTCTTTGTATCACATCCTTACACTCCAGCAATCTCTGTAGTACATTTCTCTCTGAACCCTTGGAGTTAGCGATGAGGTAGGCAGTCAGTCTGCCTTCCTTGGCCCCAGGCAGGGTTACCGGTCAGGATCATTAGACAGAGGCAGAGGCCATATACCCAACTCCTGGTGATTAGGGTCAGCTTACTTGGGTCACTAGAGAGAGGCAGGCACATGAAGCAAACAGAATTTATGAAGTGAACAAAGAAAGTGATCGAGTGAGCTGTCACCAGAGGAGCAACAGCTGGGAAGCCGCTAGCAATGCATGGTAAAGCCGAGCTGATCCTCAAACTGGGATTTCATCACATCCTTTCCCCTTGCCACACCCTAGATTGAATATAAGCTCCTGGAGGGCAGATGCTATTTTTCATTTTGTCTTTACATCCCTTTGGTTGGAAGCCAATAGCAAAAGGGAAAAAAGCACTGCCTTTGGAGTCAGAGGACTTGGGTACAAACCTCTCTTTTGACTTAATGCAGGTGTGTCTTTGGGCAAAATAATTAACTTCGTAGGCCTTTGTTTTCTCATCTGAAAAATGAAGAAGGAGGTTGAACTATTTGGCCTCTGAGGTCATTTCCATCTTGAAATAATTTACAATCCTAAATGCCTGGCACATAGTAGGCACTTACTAAATGCTTGTCAGGTTGGATTGAATCCCTCCTCTGCTCAAGAACCTTTCATGGCTCCTTACTACACACAAGCACAAATCCAGACTCCTTGACCTGACCTTTAAGGCCCTTTCCAGTCTAGCTTCAGATCCATTCCACAAGTGTTTACTGACACATCCATTGACTACTATGTGCAAGTCAAAGTACATGTCTCAGTGTCATTGTAAAATATGGCACTCAGAACGAAACACGATAATGATGATTAGTATTTATGTGGCACTTTATGGTTTGTAAAATGTTTTTACAAATATTTCATTGGCTCCTCATAACAACCCTGAGAGGTAGATGTTAGTGTATTCCCATTTTACTGGAGAGGAAGCTGAGGCACACACAATGACTTGCCCAGGGTCTCCCAGCTAGTAAGTGTCTGAGGCTAGATTTGAAGTCAGGTCTTCCTAACTCTATCGATTCTACCACCTGCTACTTAAATTGTGGTAGGTGGTGGGAATATAATGATAAGACCAAAGAGCAACAACAAAATATCAGCTACCAGTACCATTCTATCATCCCTCTTTCTAGGCTCCTTCCTTCTCCTCCACTCTCTCTCTCCAATATGGTCCTTCAGCTCCAACCAGATAGAGCCCAGTGACCCATAAGGGCCATTTGGGGGCTCTCTCCGACTCAGCCCCTTTACAACCATCTTCGCTAGACTTCTCCATCCATTCTAGCGCTACCTGAAGGCCAGCTCTGGTCCTGCTTCCAGAAAGTTGTCCTTGCCAGAGTCCAGCAGATGCTCTTCCTCTTCTGGGATCCTCTAGTGCTGTCTGGCCCACTCATGCTGGGCTGAACGGAATCACAGACTCTCTTAGGCTCCAAAACTACCTCGGAGACCACCTCTCGCTAACCTCTTCCTGACAGTCATCCCCCCCACAACATCTGGATGAGTGGTGCTCCAGCTGTTGCTTGAAACCTCAAAGAAGCCCATCCCACTTGAAGCAGTTCTAATCGTTAACCCAAACCTGATTCTCAGAAACACCCACCGCCCCAATTTTTCTTGGTTCTTCCTTCTGGGGCCAAGTCTACTCTCGCTCCCAAAGGACACCCTTTCATATACTTGAAGACAGCTATGACATCCTTTTGTAGTCTTCTCTTTTCCAGGTTAGGTGTGTTCAGTTGCTTTCATCCTTTGGGTGTGGTCTCCAAGCGGATCACTCTCTTGGACTCCTTCCTTTGGACACGCGTCTTTTGTCGATATAAAATGTGGCACCCAGAATGGAATGTAACAGTTGCTTCAGATACGGTCAGACAAGGGCAAAAGACACAAAACTCATGACCTTCCTTCTTTTGGACATTCTTCATGCAGTCTAAGATAGGTTGTTTGTTTTTTGAACTTATCTGTTGATGCATATTGAGCTTATAGTCCACTAAGACCCCTAGAGTTTCTTCCCATGAAAGTACACATAACCATATCTTCTTCATCCCATACATCTGAAGTTAATTATTTGAGCCCAAGAGTGAGGCTTGACATGTAACCCTATTAAATTTCATTTCATCGAATTCTAGCCTGTTGAGATCCTTCTGTATCCAACTAAAGTTGGATGCAAAGTTGTTATGTATGCCATCTATACTTCCATGTGAGTCATTAATAAAAACGCTGACAGATCCCTTTGGCACCCCACTAGCAACTTTCATCCAAGCTGGTATCAATCCAGGCTTAACCAATAAGCAATGGTGATATCCTGAAAAGTACACTTACTTATGCTTCATGAGAATAGGGTTTAAGTACAGTTGCATACGAGCTTCATGGTCTTGTGAGTCACAATATTCAGAGCTGGAGTAATGTTAGAAATCCCTTCTAACCCCTTTCTTTTACAGATAAAGAAGCTGAGGCCAGGAGGAGCTAAATGAATTGGCCAAGCTCACACAAGTAGCAGAGCCGGGGTTGGAATTCAATCTTCTTACTCCAAAACTCTTTCCAATATGTCATACTGTCTCCTTAACATTCAGAGCCCCAGTTTTCTCAGCTGTAAAACAGAAATAATGAACTTGGATTTCCTGCCCTAAAGGGCTATCGAGGAAAATGCTTTATAAATTATAATTACTAGAAGAAATGAGCTATTGTTATCATCAGTGCAAGGCAGTATTCAGAGTGAGGATATTCCTGGCACTGGAACTGTTCACTAATGCAAACCAATATCTCTTCTGCTACTTTTAGTCTTACTAAGTTGCCTGAGGCACAGAGAGAGTGAGTTGTCCAGGGTTGCTCAACCAGTAGGTGTCAGAGGTAAGGACTTAAAACCTAGTTTTCTTGACTTCAGGAATAGCTTTATATCCATCAAGCCATATACCAAATTTTCACTCAATGCAACAATCATTTATTAAGTACTTGCTGTACACAATTCCCCATGCTTAGCCCTGGGGAAGACTGCAGCCCACAACCTATAGCCCCTAGGGGGCTATAATACAAAAGAATATAGGACTAAGGTATGAGAGAAATGGGAGAAAAGGACTTTGTGGAGAAGGGAAGGTGGAGTGAGGGAAAGCTTTCCTTGAGGCACCAATTGGAGAAGGCTTCGTGAAGGAGAAGGAACTTCATCCCTGGCCAGGGCTTTTCCTGCATAGAATAAAACTACCAAAAGCTCGGGTTTTCAAAGTACTTTACAATCTACAAAGTGTTCTCCACATAATGCCCCCATGAGAGGGATAGTGTAAGCATTGCTATCCTCATTTTACAGATAGGGAAACTGAGACTCAGAGAGGCCAAGCGACTTGATCAAGTTTCTGTGGCTGGGAAGTCAACACCTGGAATAGGGAGCACCATTACCGCACTCGATGGTTTGTATATATGGTCTTAGCTGGGTAACAAGGCCTACCATTCTGAGCTGAATATCATAACAGACATAGGATGCCAAGCACCAGCACGGATTCCCAGACACCCCTCTCTGTAGGCATTTCTCAAGGATGCCTGGTACTCAGAGATCATCCCATCTGTGGCCTCTCCCCCATTCCTTAACCCTATTTTACAGCTAGGGGGATTGAAGTCCAGAGATAGGACACTGTCTGCCCAGGGTCACAGAGTAAGTCAGCAGCAGAGACCAAAGATAAAAACCCTCTTGGTGGGAGGAGAGGGGATAAAGTCATTAAGCCCCATGCTCAAAACTGACTCTCCCTTCATTTCTGCTTGTTGAAATTTGTCTCTTCCTTTAAGGTCCAATTAAACACTACCTTCTTTATCAGCTAGTTGGCTAGCATCTATGAAGCATGTGCTATGTGTCAGGTACCATGTTATGCTCTGGATTTTCCCCTCATTACCTTTCTTCCCTCCCCCCACCTGGCTGAGAAGGATCTCACCCCCGTGACCTCTTCCTAGAACTCTGTCTATACCTCTGTTTTGCTTCTATCACATTTTACCTTGTAGTATGCTTATTTGTTTGTGTACAATATGAATGAATGGCATAAAAATTTACTAAATGTGCATATACATGCAACCCTTCCTAGTAGATTATAAATTGCTTGCAGGCATGGAATTGGTTGGTTTTTCCATTTTTACCAGATAATAATGCACTTATCTATATTGCTTCAGTGTTTTCAAAGTATTTAGTTTTCTTTTTTAAAAAAATTAATTGAGCCTCATTTCTAAAATATACAGGGAACTGAGCCAAATATATAGGAATACAAGCCATTCCCCAATTGAGAAATTGTCAAAGGATATGAACAGGCAGTTTTCAGAGGAAGAAATTAAAGCTATCTATAGGCATATGAAAAAATGCTCTGGATCACTACTGATTAGAGAAATGCAAATCAAAACAACTCTTAGATACCACATCTCTCCTGTAAGATTGGCTAAAATAACAAAACAGGAAAATGATAAATGCTGGAAAGGATGTGGGGAAATTGGAACATTGTTGCATTGCTGGTGGAGTTGTGAGCTGATCCAGCCATTTTGGAGAGCAGTTTGGAACTATGCCCAAAGGGCTATAGATATGTTCATACCCTTTGACCCAGCAATACCACTTCTAGGGTTGTATCCCAAAGAAATCACACAAGCGGGAAAAGGACCCATATGTACAAGGCTATTTATAGCAGCTCTTTTTGTGGTAGCCAAGAATTGGAAATCAAAGGGATGCCCATCAATTGGGGAATGGCTGAACAAGCTGTGGTATATGAAGGTGATGGAATACTACTGTGCCATAAGAAATGGGGATGATGCAGACTTTGTAACAACCTGGAAAAACCTACACGACATAATGCTGAGTGAGCAGAGCAGAGCCAGGAGAACGTTGTGCACAGCCACAGATATATGGATTCCGTGAGGACCAACCCTGACATACTGCGCTCTTCTCAGCAACCTAAGGGGCAAGGACAACTCCAGGGGACTCATGATGGAGAATGCTATCTTCATCCAGAGAAAGAACTGTGAAGTTTGAATACAGAATGAGGCACACTACATGCTCGCCTTTTCTGCTTCTCTTTTGTTTTTGTTCTTGGGTTTTTTTTTTTTGGTTTTGTTTCTTCTTTCTCATGATTCATTCCATTGGTCAAAATTCTTCTCCACAACTTGACTAGTGCATAAATTAACTCAATGCGAAGTTATACAGGACAGTTATATGAGCTTCCATGCTGTCTTGGGGAGGGAGGGGGGAGGGAGGGGAGAAAATCTGGAACTCAAAACTATGTAGAACCGTGTGTGGTAAACTAAAAATAAATAAATTAATTATAAAAAAAATTAATTGAAATATATACTTCCTTTCTCTTAGCTGAGAAGTGGGGAACATGCAGAATGTTGTATACAGTGTTAGACAGGGTCTGTCTATCAAACTCTGCTTAATTGTGTTTCTTTATCACAAGGGATTCAATCTAGGGGTGGGGGTTCAGAAAAGACAATGGTGTAAAGGCAAAAGGCATACATGAACTGCATTTAAAAAATCATTGAGGGGCAGCTAGTGGCAGAGTGAGTAGAGCACAGGCCCTGAAGTCAGGAGGACCTGAGTTCAAATCCAGCCTCAGACACTTGACACATTTACTAGCTGTTGACCTTGGGCAAGTCACTTAACCCCAATTGTCCTGCCTTCCCCCTTCCAAAAAAAATATCATTGCTACCTTGGGTTGTTTTTTTTTTTTTAAATACTGCATCTATTTCCCAATATGCCTCATCCTTACTGTAACAAGAAAAAAACAAAGCAAAATTAACCATCTTCTCAACTGAGTCTGACAGTGACACAGTATGGCACACTTCTAGTCTACCACCTCTTTCCTAGAGAGGTAAGAAGTATATTTCACTATTAGTCCTTTAGAATTAGACATAAAGCACTTCCCCAACCCCACCCCAAATTGTTGTGGATTAGAGAGTACCTGCGAGAGGAGGGGAGCTGAAGCTAATCGTATGGCTGGGGAAATTGAGGCATTGAGTAATTCAGAGATTACATGCCTGGGGTCAGTCAGCTAGCAAGCATTGAGACCACTGAGATTCCAAACCAGGTCTCCTGATAGAGAGTCCTGGTGCTTCTTCTCTGCCACATGTCATACCTCTTACCCAGGGCCCACAATCTCTCACCTGGAGCCAAGCATGGGGCTTTATTTACATATTGTAGGTGTCAAGGAAATATTTGTTGATTGAATGAATCAGTTGACTGGCAGCAGGCATCTGAGTGATTACCATGGTCTGGCCTCACCTTTCAGACCTGGGAGTGAGTGGAAGATGGGGGTAGTTTTCTCTGCTTCCTTGGCAAGTGATGATGGGCAAGCTAGTCAAAGGGAAAGGTGGGGGTAGGGGGCGGTGGTCAGAACCCGTCCACCCTGGAACCCCTCTACCACAAGCCAAGAGGGAGCCAGCAGCTCCAAAAACTCCCCTTCATAATTAATAAATGAAGAATATGGTTGTTAATCGATGTAGCTGTGAAGAGAATATTGATTGCCCCGGCGTGGCATTTTTTGTGCGGCTTGGATTCTTACGCCTCATTTAGAGCAAGGCCTCTCTGGGGAGCTCTTAAAACCAAAAGATATTTGCAAGACTCTGGTGAAAGGAGGGGAAAAAAAGGAACTGGGGGCAGGGAGAAGGGAGGGGGGAATGGGAAAAGGAAGAGAGATTATTTATGATCAAAGTGGGAGAGTCAGGCTGGGCTCTACCCTGGGCCCATTGGAATATTTGATTAAGGATCGATTATGGGGGGTGTGGAGAGAGGTGGCTGGTCATTTGGCAAACCTGTCAGAGACCAGGACTGGGAGAGGAGTTTGGGGATATGAATCCCAGGGAATTCTTTGCATAGCACAAAAGGTAAGAATCATATAATCTTAGAACAGAGAATGTCAGAGCTGGGATAGGCCTTAGAATGTGGAACATACAATCCGGGAATGACATTAGAACATGGAACATTAGGATGTCTCAGTTTAGAGGGACCATAGAATATATAATAAGAGAAGTGGGATGGACATTAAAACAGAGAATTCAGAGCTGGGAGGCCTAAGAGCATAGAACATAGTGTCAGATCTGGGAAGGACATTAGAACGTAGAACACAGGATGTCATAGTTAAGAGGATCCCTAGGTCATAAAATGTCTGATCTGGAATATCCCTTAGAACAGAGAAGTCAGAGCTAGGAGTGCCTTTAGTACACAGAATGTAAGAGCTGGGAGGGATTTAGAACAGATGGTATCAGAATTGGGGGCAAGGGAACTGAATCTTAGAACAGAGAATGCACAATGTCAAAACTAGGACCTTCCTAATCCTCGAGATAGGTGGTGTTAAATTCAGATAGAGACAAGTACCGAACAGTGCAGAAGGATCCCTGCTGACTGCATATTGACTTGGAAAACCACATACTAATACTATCTATGTTCTATTGTATTTTTATTTATTTGGCTAAATATTTCCCAATTACATTTTAATCTGGTTCAGGCAACACTTGCCCCACCCTCCACCTCCAGTCCAATCTCTCTATTGTACATATTGGGAAGAAACTCAAGTCCAGAAAGAGAAATATCTGACTACTTGCAAACAGTCCTCTGCACACAGTAGGCATTTAATAAATGAATAACTGTGACCATAAAGTCCAGAAGAACTGACTCTCAAATACTGCAGTGAATAAATATGTGAGACAAACTGGGCCACTTTCATAGAGGTCTTTCAAGAAGCCTTTATCAATGAATAAATAAGAATGTTTTCTAGTTTCCCAATGAATTGGTGGCCAAGTAGAGTTCCAGAAATTCAATGACTCAATGAGCCTTTGTTAAGTGTCTACCATGGGCCAGGTACTGTTCTGGGCACTTAAAGACACAAATGAAATGTCCTTCAAGGAGCTGCCTTCAAAAACAGCAGCAACAGCAATTACACCCAAAATTGACATTTATATGTCCCTGTAAGGTTTGCCAGATGTTGTTCAATGTCACAAGTATGCTCATTTTACAGATGACGAAGCCGAGGCCAGAGAGGTTGGTCTAGGGTCATATAGTCATTAAGTGACTATGGCAAGATTCTATTCTAGGTCTTCCCAACTCCAAATCTAGCACACTAACCATTGAATCACACTGCCTCTCTTTCTGCTGGGGAATAGACACAATATATTCACAGATAAGTAAATACAAAGTTATACCAAGTAATTGTAAGTGGGAGAGAATACTTAAAACTGGGAGGGTGGAGATCATCAGAGCTGTACTCAGAGCAGGACGATGAGAACTTTGTTCCAGGGCACCAAAGGTAACTGACAAGGGAGCACTGGGGTCTTTCCCCAGACTGTTTGACCAGCCCTGTATCATGCAGGACAACTAATGCTGGCTTGGGTCACCATCTCAGCATGTCTGGCAGGCAACTGGTCCTCGATGCCAGTGTGACTGCACTCTATGCTTACAGAGCACATGATATGATATGATATGATATGATAATGAGTAAATTTGGAGTCAGGAATTGAGTTCAAATCTTGGCTCTTCTACTTACTAGCTGAACCACCTTGGGCAAGTCACTTAATTTTTCTGGTCTTCAGTTTCCTCACCTATAAAAAGAAGGAATTGGACTAAAAGTTCTCTCAGCTCTTATCTGGTTCCAAGTCTTTGATCCTATCTATGAACTAGGAAATTTGAGGAAGAGGAGACAAATTTTCAGGGGTAGAGAGAGGCCTAAATTAAGGAAAGTGTCATGGAGGATGGCGGAGCCTGAACTGAATCCTGGAGAAAGAGTATTCTGAAAGGAGGAGACACCAGAGAGAGTGCATTCGGACTGCTGTGCAAATGCCTGGAGATGGGAGATGCCATGATCAGTCCAGGGAATATCTAGGAATCCATTTTGGCTCAAGTGGAGTTCACAAGGCAAAGTAATCAGAAAGAAATTGAGAACTGTAGGTTGGAACTATTTTGGAGAGCCTTAAAAGCTAGGTTCCATTAATGAATAGATAAGAATGCTTGTTGATAACATGTTGCTTGTGGGGATGTAAAAAAAGCTCCATTAAAGTTTTTAAAAGAGTTTATGCTACTAAGTAGGTAAGTCATCCCTCCAAATTCTTTAATAATTTGCTTAATAAGTTGGTTTTTTCATGGTAGCACAAGGAAGTCAACTGAACCTAGTCAGTCAAGTTGACAAGCATTTATTAAGCACCTACTATGTGCCAGGCACTCTGCTAAGTGCTGGTGATACCAAAAAAAAAAAGCAAAAGCAGTCCCTGCCCTCAAGAAGCTTATCCAGACGATATGCAAAGAATTGTGTGCAAACAAGATATATACAGGATCGACCAGAGATCATCTCAGAGGGAAGGCACTATTAAATGATCTGCAGAGTAGTTATGTTGAATCATTGGACTAAATATAAAGCCTCGAGCCCTAAACCAAAGACCAGAGATAATCACAATAATAGAGGGTAGCATTTATGTAGCTTTTTAAGATTTATAAAGTGCTTTACAAATATTATCTTACTTGACCCTCACATCAGCTCTGGGAGGCAAGTGCTGCTTCTCTGCCCATTTTACAGATGAGAAAAGTGATGGTGAGAGAGGTTGTGACTTGCTCAAGGTCACAGCTAAATATCTGAGGCAGGATTTGAACTCAAGTCTTCCTGACTCTAAGTCCAATACTACCTCCAATGAAGAAAGTCTGTGTCCAAGCCATAGTTCTGAGGGAAGCAGGGAGATCCTTATCAAATACTCTAGAGAAAGGAGCAGAGATCAGAAGGGCAGGGAGAAGGGGATGAGAAAACTACTGGCATCGGTTAACTGAGGACCCATTCCCTTCCCCATCCCTGGCCTTCACTAGCCCCTAATCACATCATAGAACCCAGAGCTGACAGAATCACAGGCTTCTAGATTTAGGAGTGGAAGAGACCCTAGAAGTCATGCAGTCAAACTCCCCCCATGTTCCAGATGGGAAAGCTGAGGCTTAAAGAGTTAAGTGACTTGCCAAAAGTCACATTAGCAGCGAATGGCAGAGGTGAAAATTTAACCTGAGTCTCCTGACTCGCAGCCCAGTGCCCTTTCCTCTTAGTCACAATGTTTGGGAGACTCAGAACAATTTCTCTATTTTTTCTTTCAAAAATTTTAATGATATCTTTTCTTTTTATATCACACCTATTTCTAAATATATGCCTTCTCCCAAATTCCCACCCCACCCCCACTCCCAACCTTAGCTCATGGAGCCATCCTTTTTATAAAGCAAGAAAGAAAAAAAAAACAACTCAGCAAAACTGACACATCAGCTGATTTTGACAGTTATCTGCAATGCCCATAGACTCCCATCTTTCCGGGAAAAGGAGAGAGGTACATCTTTTCATCTCTGCTTTGCAGACGAGTTTTGTCATATAGTGTTACAGTGTTACATTTGGGTTTGGGTTTTTTGCTTCTTTTCATCTACATTGTTGTAGTCCCTGGTTGTCTTCCTGCTTCTGTTTACTTCACACTGAATCAATTCATAAAAGTCTTCCCATGCTTCTCTGAATTAGTAATATGCAGAAACACTTTTCAACTAGGCAAAGGATGAGTGGCCTACATCCCACCAATGTCAACTGAATGGTCATCAGGAGACCTGGTTTGTAGTCCTGGTTCCACTATTGATTCCTTATGTGACCTTGTATAAGTCATTTCCCTCCTCTGGGCCTCAGTTTCTCTATATGCCAAGTGTGGATAACAATGCTTACCCTGCCAACCTTTTCTAAGACCAAAGTGTGTGGGGGCAGGGTGGGGAGAGGAAAGAACAGTGTCCAGTGTATGGAGCAACAACTTAAAGGCATCTTGGCTGGAACGCTCATTGTTAGGAGGGAAAAGGCAAAAGGAGGCCAGAACAAGAGGGAGATGACAAGACTACAATGGCGAAGAGAATGCACCTGAAGAGAACCGAGTCAGGCACAGTGGGACAGTTACTAGAAGCTAAATAAAGACTGCTAAAGGCTAATCAGGGCAGAGGAAAACCCTGGGTTCCAGGGCAGAACTCAGAGCCTGCTGTAGGAAGGAGAATCAGAGGATCTTAGCTGTAGAGCCAGAAGGAACTTCGAAGGCCATCTAGTCCAAACCCCTCATTTCATAGATGAAGAAAAGATATTGCAGAAGGTTCATTGTCTCGCCCCAGGCCACACAGGTAGTCAGAATTCAATTGACTTGATACAGAAGAAATTTTATTAAGAATAAGAACTATTCTAGAGTGATGTGGGATGCTCCACCCTGAAAGGTTAGTAGGGTCCCCATCACTGGGGCAGCTAGGTGGCCCAGTGGATAGAGTGCCCTGTAAGCACATCTAGTTCCATCAGTATCTGAACAAAAATCCCTCCATAATTTCACAGTCAGCTCCACCTCGTTTTTGAAAAACTTAAACTTTCTTCTTTTTTTGACCTGCCCCTGCCTTTTTTTTTTTTATAACTTTAAGGACCAGTTTCCACGTGCCATCTCTGTAGACCTCCAAACAACACTAATCTGAGAGGCAGGAAACCCAGATCCTAAGGGCTAGCTCTGCCTCTAATTGGCAGTGTGTGACTTTAGGGGAATCATTCCCTGTTTCTGAGCCTGTTTCTTTATCTGTAATGAGAGGTTGAACTAGATGTTTTTCAAGATTCCTTCCAGCTCTACTATTCTACGTTCTAAGGTTCCTTCCAGCTTCGGATCTTACGTTCTAAGGGTTTTCTCAATTTTAATATTCTAAAGCCACCCCCCTCAACTTTGCTAGTCTATGCTCTAGGTTCTTGTTCATCTCTGGCATTCCATGCTCTGAGGTTCCTCCACCTCTGACTTTATGTGTTCTAATGTCTCTTGCAGCTCAGACATTCTCTGTTCTAAGGTCTCCTTTAGCTCCAACAATTTCTGTTCTAAGGTTTCCCACACTCAGCTGTGATACTGCATTGTTCCAAGGTCCTCCTCAGCTGAGATATTCTCAGATCCAAGAGAACGACACCTGTCTCCAATGTTCCAGAAAAGTCTAAAACAGTAACAACAGCCTACCACAACAGTTCGAAAACTTACCATCTAGGTCTTACTTAGAAGTCAAAGCAGACATGGGTAGGCCTGCAGGTCTCTAGACTGTGTCCGGACCCCACCAGGTTGAGTCAAGATTGACTGAAAGGGGAGAGAGAGAAGAGAAGAGAGGAGGAGGAGGAGAAGGAGGAAGAGGAAGAGGAGGAGAACGGGGAAGAGGAGGAAGAGAAGGGGCGGGAGAGGAGGAAGACTGTAGTCCAGAGTGGGCTGCCCAGGCACATCTATCTCCAGCTCCTTGTGCGATCGGCCCTCTCCCTGCAGATCCATGCCGATCAATGCAAAATTAATTAGAGTAATCAACTCAGCTGTACCATGGAGATCATACACGCGGGGTTTTAGGTGACTAATTGGCGGAAGCTGACAGTCAGCGTCCCCCGTGTCTTTAAGGTATTAACACTTTTTTCTCGGTAGATTAATTACTTTTTTGCATCTTTCACTCCATCAGTTGTTCCTCAGCCTGCCTTGGGTGTGTGTGTGTGTGTGTGTGTGTGTGTGTGTGTGTGTATGAGAGAGAGAGAGAGAGAGAGAGAGAGAGAGAGAGAGAGAGAGGAGAAAGGAGAGAGACAGAGAAAAAAGAGGGAGGAAGGTGAGGAAGGAAACTCACAGAAATGGTCCTCAGGAACCTCTGTTCCCAGAGTGCTTTGGTAATGGGGAGGGAGACTCAGCCATAGATGACTCTCCTTTTTGTCCTGAGGCATTGCATGGAGAAATTGGCCTCTAAAATCCTCTCTGCGCTGTATTATGTAAGTACACTGATGCCGGATACCAGGTTTACTATGTGTATGACCATGGACAAGTCATTTCTGCCTTCTAGGTCTCAATTCTCTGATCTATGAAATGGGGAGGGGAGGTGCAGGAGTGGGGTAGAATATGTGATTAGGAGGTTTCCATGGTCCCTTCTAGCCCTCGCTTTCTGGGATTCTGTATTGTGTTATTGGTCCCTGCCACTAGTCAGCTCTGTGGTTGGTGTTGTTGAGTTGTTTCTGTTGTATCAAATTCTTTATGTCACCTTTTGGGGTTTTCTTGGCAGAGATGCTGGAGCGGTTTGCCATTTCTTTCTCCAGCTCATTTTATAAATGAGGAAACTGAGGCAAATGGGATTAAACGATTTGCCCACAGTCACACAGCTAGTTGGTCTTGATGTTCTCCATTCTAAGGTCCTTCCCTAGGATTTTTCATCACTTGTTGGCCAACTTGCTAGTAACAAACTTCTCTAGGGCAGCTTAGCTAGGCTGGGCCACTTTTTTTCGTTAAATAGGATTTTATTTTTTTTCCAATTACATGTAAAGATAGTTTTCAACATTTGTTTTTTTGTAAGATTTTGAGTTTCAAATTTTTTTCTCTCTCTCCCTCCCTCCCATTCCCCCTCCCCAAGATGGCAAGCAATTTGATAAAGGTTATACATGTGAAATCATGTAAACATATTTCCACATTAGTCATGTTGTGAAAGAAGAAACAGAACAAAAGGGAAAAGCCACAAAACCAAAAATAAAACAGAAAAAGGTGAAAATAGTACGCTTCGATCTGCATTCACACTCCAGACTTCTTTCTCTGGATGTGGATAGCATTTTCTATTATGAATCTTTTGGAATTGTCTTAGATCATTGAATTGCTGAGAAGAGCTAAGTCTATGATAGTTGATCATAGCACAATGTTGCTATGTGTACAATGTTCTCCTGGTTCTGCTCACTTCACTCAGCATCAGTTCATGTAAGTCTTTCCAAGTTTTTTCTGAAATCTGCCTGCTCATCATTTTTGTAGCACAGTAATATTCCATTACATCCATATACCACAACTTGTTCAGCTGTTTCCCAGTTGATGAATGTTCTCTCAATTTCCAATTCTTGGCCACCACTAAAAAGCTGCAATAAATATTTTTGTATGTGTGGGTTCTTTTCCCTTTTTTATGATCACTTTGGGGTACAGACCTAGTAGTGGTATTGCTGGATCACAGGGTATGCACAGTTTTATGGCCTTTTGAGCATAGTTCCAAATAGTTCTCCAGAATGATTGGATCAGGGGCAGCTAGGTGGTGCAGTGAGTAGAGCACCGGCTCTGGAGTCAGGAGGACCTGAATTCAAATTTGAGCTTAGACATCTGACACACTTTCTAGCTGTGTGACCTTGGGCAATTCACCTAATCCCAATTGCCCTGCCTTCCCCTCCCCAAAAAAACAAACAAAAAACCAAAACAGAATGGTTGGATCAGTTCACAACTCCACCAACAATGCATTAGTGTCCCAATTTTCCCATATCTTCTCCAACATTTATCATTTTCCTTTTCTGTCATATTAGCCAATCTGACAGGTGTGAGGTTGTTTTAATTTTTCATTTTTCTAATCAATAGATTTGGAGCATTTTTTCATATGACTATAGATAACTTTGATTTCTTCATCCAAAAACTACCTGGTCATATTCTTTGACCATTTATCAATTGGAGACTCGTATTCTTATACATTTGACTCAGTTCTCTATAAATTTGAGCAATGAAGCCTTTATCATAAACCCTTGCTATAAAAATTGTTTCCCAGATTTCTGCTTTCCTTCCAATCTTTGTTGCATTGGTTTTGTTTGTACAAAAACCTTTTAATTTAATGTAATCAAAATTATCCATTTTGAAACTCATAATATTCCCTATCTCTTGCTTAGTCATAAATTCTTCCCTTCTCCATAGATCTTACAGATAAATTATTCCTTGCTCTCCTAATTTGTTTATAGTATCACCCTTTATGTCTAAATCATGTACCCATTTTGACCTTATCTTGATATGATATCTCTTGGCGTGAGATGTTGATCTATGCCCAGTCTCTGCCATACTGTTTTCCAGTTTTCCCAGCAGTTTTTGTCAAATAGTGAGTTCTTATCCCAGAAGCTGGAGTCTTTGGGTTTATCAAACAGTAGATAACTATAATCATTTACTACTGTGCCTATTCTATTCCACTGATCCACCACTCTATTTCTTAGCCAGTTTCAAATACTTTTGATGGTTGCTGCTTTATAATATAGTTTTAGACCTGGTATGGTTAGGCTAACTTCCTTAGCTCTTTTTTTATTATTTTCCTTAATATTCTTGACTTTTTGTTCTTCCAGATTGTTCCAGATGAATTTTGTTACTATTTCTTCTAGCTCTATAAAATAATTTTTGAGTGATATGGCACTGAATAAATAAGTTAATTTAGGTAGAATTATCATTTTTATTATATTAGCTCGGCCTAACCATGAACAATCGGTATTTTTCCAATTGTTTAATTCTGGCTTTATTTGTGTGAAAAGTGTTTTGTAATTGTGTTCATACAGTTCCTGGGTTTGTCCTGGCAGGTAGACTCCCAAATATTTTATATTGTCTACAGTTATTTTAAATGAAATTTCCCTCTCTTTCGCTGCTGGGCTTTGTTGGTAATATATAGAAATGCTGATGATTTATGTGGATTTATTTTATATCCTGCAACTTTACTAAAGTTGTTAATTATTTCAAGTAGTTTTTTAGTTGATTCTCTAGGATTCTTTAAGTATACCATCATGTTATCTGCAAAGAGTGATAGTTTTGTTTCCTCATTGCCTATTTTAATTTCTTCTATTTCTTTTTCTTCTCTTCTTGCTAAAGCTAACATTTCTAGTGGCTGGGCCACTTATGACAGACGCACAACTCATTGCCTGGCCTGTACCTGAAACCTTTTCCAGACATTCTAGAACATGGAATGCCAGAACTGAAATGGACCTTGGAGCAGAAAATGTCAGAACTGGGAAGTCTTTTAAAACCAAGTGTTAGAGCTGGGAAGGACTTTAAAACATAGAACATTGGAACTGAAAGGGCCATTAGAATACAGAATATCAGAGCCTGGAAGTACCTTAGACTAAGGAATATCAGAGTTGGGAGAGTCTTTAGATCAAACAATATCAGAGAAGGCAGGAACCTTGGAATAGAAGTGTGGAGAGTCTATGGAACATGGAAGAAAAAATTCCTGAGCCAGGTTTCACCTTAGAATACAATGTCATAGCTGGGAGGGATCTTTGAACATGGAAGGTACATTAGAACAGAGAATAACAGTTTGGAAGGGCTTTAGATCAGATGTAATAGTAAACCCCAGGGAGACTTCAGCACAGCTGAAAAATGAGCGACAAGAAGACAGAGACATTAAAATGTAAAAGGGAACACTTTCAGATCCAAAATAAATATTCCGTTGTTTAGGAGGGTTCTAAAGCTTGAACAAGACTTCATTTGCCTTTGCTGGCATATGAAGAAGCCAGCAGACAATGAACTTGTCTCTAGAGCACAGACTACACTCTACTCTTTGCCCCAGCCACTCATCTCCATAGGATCCAAACAGGAATCTGGGAAGTGTAAATGGCTGAATTTGGTCTGATCATCATCAGCCAAGGAAAAGTTCCTGGCTGAAGGAGCTGACCTTGAAGCAGGTGTTATTCTAGCACAAATAGAAAGGGAGGCTAGGGCCACTCCCACTTTCTATATGGAGAAGACAGAACCACGGCCCAGAGGAGTCAAAAAGGAAAGATTTCTTCCAGTTTTACATACAGGGTTGTTGCCCTTAGCTCAGAGCCTGGCAGGATTCCAGGTGAAGAGATCACGGTGTCACCCAGCAGAAGCCATGGCCAAAGGTGGCAAGAGATCGTAGCTGCCCGTTGAAGACTGAGTCTAGTAGATAGATGAGTCTATCCAGTTGCCATGCTCAGTGGGTGAGCGACCTACCCAGTCCAGCCCAACAACAAGTGAACCTGGTGAAGAGGCAACTCAGCAGATGCATGAGCCTCTTGACCCGGTCTAGCAGTGGATTGACCTATCTGGATGAGACGTGGATAGCTGGTCCAGCTGAGCAGCCCATCCAGTAGAGATGCTGTTCTGCGCCAAGTAGCAGGCCAGCTGAGCAGCAGGATTATTTGTCTATTACTGATACCACAGTTCATAAAGACCTTCCAGAGAAAGAAAGGCCATGGATGCCTTGGAGTTCCAGATTTGTAAGTTGCCTTAGCCATATTTATTCCTTACACATATTGTCCTTTAAATTCGTGCCCATTCTCCCCTCACCCCTTCACTTATGGACTCCATATTTGGCTCCCCTGATTTGGGAAAGATGCTTTGAAACTAGTATTCTTGCTACTGCTATTGTTACTGCATAAGTGAATAAATGCCTTTGTAAGAGTACTCAACCTGATTGTTGAGGAAGAGCTCATTGGTGGGGGCTCTCAAGCTACTGTTGGGATAGACACCCACAGAGTTACCCCTAGAATCCTAAAAATACCCAACAATCTGGGGATGCAACCTACCAGCATCAGTGAAAGTTGGGAAAGGGAAGTGATTGGTCATAGCATGGAAATCAGAGAACCAGCAGAGGCTGAGACCAGAGGAAGACCCAGAAGAGGTGGTGCTCCAGAAGAGGCTTAGTACCCTTGCCTATTTCCTTGGTGTGGATGGATATTTAGAGCCCTTCCCCGAAGGAAGCCTTCCCCCACCCTCCTGTTCAGTCCCTTTGTTTGGCAGCTTCCGAACACATTTATTCAACAACAATGATAGCGCTGACTCCTGTTTCTCTAGAGGTCTAAAGTTTTCCAGGTACTTTCCTTGACAATAGCCCAGGCAGAGAGAGGTACTCCAAGGAATTTTTACAGATGAGGTAATGGGATAGGATGAATGTGAAGGTCTCTCAACTAGTGTCACGTGACCAAATTTGAACCCAGTTTAATTAATCCAGTACATGTTTATTAAATGTCTATGGTGTGCAGTGTGCTATTTTAGGTACTGGGGAGTCAGGAGGCATTCTGAATAAAATACTGGACTTGGTGGACCAAATCCTGCTGCTGCCACCTACTAGCCGTGGGACCACAAGTGACCACACACTCTCCTTACCTCAATGTTCTCCGAATGCAAAGTCATAACTGGCATGGCTGCCATGTTGGATTTGAGGGAGAGAGGACTATGGAGAATAGGCTTTTATGGAGGATGTCTTGAAACAGCATCAGGGGCGAGAGGTCCAAGAAGTGGCCTAACTAACTTTTCCTGGGTTAAGCTCAGCTGTTTCCATGTGCTGTTAGTGCCTGCTAAAGTTTGATGTCCTGTGACAAAGCCCTGATTACCCTGTCCTGAACATCTCCTCATTTCGTACCTGGCTGCTTCACCTGGTACTTTTCTGATTTTTCTACCATGTCTCAAGGTCAGGTACCTTCCCTGGCCATCCCTTTCTCTTAACCCCTTGCTTTTTAGCTTCCCTTTTTTGTGTTGTCTTTTCCCCCATTAGAATGTAAGCTTCTTGAGGGCAGGGACTTTTTTTTTCATATTTGTATCCCCAGTGCTTAGCACAGTACCTAACATGTAGTAGGCACTTAATAAATGTTTATTGACTGTTTATTATGGACTAGTTACAGCTCTGCTCGTCTGTAAAATGATGATATTAATATCTGTGGTACCTACCTCAAAGGGTCATTGTGACGTTCAAATGTATGTCAATTACTACGTAAATATCGACTATTATTATTCCAAAAGCAAAAATGGTGACCTTCATTCTGACTCTACTTCACTCCCCACTCTGCTATGCAGCCTTTAATGTGATATATTTTTGTAGTGGGGGGTGGGTCATCAAGTGAACTTCTGATAGGCTGGCTGGGGGCACCTCCCACTGAGCTGGATTTGACCACTTACTAAAGGTCCTTCGTGACAGGTTGATCTCCATATGTCCCCATGACCAAGGATTGTTTTGAAGAGCACTGGCCCCAGAGCATCATGAGGGACAGAGTCCGGGAGAGGACACCTTTCCTTCCCCCTCATCATCTCTAAGATTTGCAGAAAGGCTTCACCTACTCTCTCATTCCATCTGTCCTCTCTTGGGGAAATGCCAATGCCAATTTGCCCTTGGACTTCCAGCAAAGAGGAGGGGGGCATTTCTCCCCCTTGACACTGTCTGATCCCTTTCCTCCCCAGCATCAATGGTGGGTACAACTTAAGCACATGTCTCTACAGAAATTAAACCTAACCCTATGGGAAGTGTCCCAGGCCAGCAGATAAGAGTACTGCCCTGATTACCTCCACCATATTTTAATGACTTGGGTTTGTGTTTTTATTTTTTCCTTTTGCTCCAGGAGGGCAAATATGTAATTTTCTCTGATCTCTGTATCCTCCCTCCACCCAGTTCCAAATCAGTGCTCTGTACACAGTAAGCACTTAATGGATGTTTATTCAATAAATGGATGACTCACACCAGACACTTGGGCTCCCACCAATAGCTATGTGACCTTAGGGGAGGTACTTTGCTCTCTTTGGACCCCTGATGGGGGTAACCTGGATAGGCTGAACCCCTTTGTAGTCTGGTGAAGTCATTGGACTCCTTTTCTGAATAATGTCTTTAAATAAATAAAATCAAATACACAGGATTACTAATGAAACCCATTATATTGAAATAAAGAAGCACTTTTTCCCATCTGAGTTCACGGACCTCTTGAAATCTATTCATGAACCTCATATTAAGAAACCTTGAATTAAATGATCCCTAAGTTCCATCTGAGCTCTAAATTTTGTAATTGTTCTCAGCCTCAGTTTCCTTCTCTGCAAAATAGAGGAGAATATTTCTATATTACCTGCCTCCCAAGAGGATCTCAGGGATCAAACAAGATACTGTGGATAATGGCAACTAAGTGGCACACGTCCCAGACATTTTGAGATCCCTCAGGGTCTGTAGAAGAAAGAGCGTGACCTTCATTTCTCCACGCCTTCCCTCTTCTCACTCACACCAACTAAGAACCCAATAAGACTGTGTGACCTGAGAAAGACAGTTTCCTTCTTTACTTGCCCATAGGAAAGAATGAGTCAATGATGGATTTGGATACAGAGATCAGAGTTCAAATCCCATCTTTGTCATTTACTCCCTGGGTGGGCCTCAGTTTCTTCATCTGTCAAGTGAGGAGTTCGCCTAGATATGCTCGATATCTATGATCCTCTGCAGGGAGCCCTGGGGAATCAGTGAGTGGGCTCTGGTTGGGGGCCTCCCACCTTGAGCTCCTTGCCTGGTAAGAGCCTCTTCGGGACATGGTGGCCCACCCTTCTGGGACCATTGAAGTCCGTTAAGTGCCTTGCATGGATATTACCCGGACACCCCCTCTATTGTTTATTATTGAAAGTTACAAGAAGCTAAAGACCTCCACAATTATCTACCAGCCACTTAAGAGCAATCGAGCACCTGTCACCGGCTGAATGGGGCCGCTCAGGCCTAATGACAGAAGGGGAATAAAGCAGCAGCGCTGGTGATTAGGAGCCCGGGGATTTACAGCTCAGTGGGCCCTGGAGACAGGGTGGGCAGCCGAGGGCAGCAGGCAGGAGGGACGAGCTGATGGGCCCCCATCTCCCAGCCACTTCATGCTCCACTCTGGCCCTGTGTGTCTTCTGGCCTCTAGACCTCAGGCAGGCTCTGCTTGGCCCATGAGGGCGAGTAGGGAGCAGGAGGAGCGGGGCAACCGCCTGGCAGCATGGGCTGGAGAGAGGAGCCCTGGGAAAGCTGGTTTGGGCTCCCAGCTCTAGTGCTTACCAAGTGTGTAATTCTGGATAAATGTATGACCTTTCTGAACCTCGATTTCGCCATCTGTAAAACAGTGGTAATCATGCCTGCCTTCCAAGACTGTTGGAGGAAAAACCACTTTGTAGGCATTTAATACATTAGAGACCTTGTGTGCCATTATTAGTGGGAAGGGGCTAAGCTGGGATGTATAAGCTAAAGGCTACTCTCCCCTAAAGAGAGACCAGGAAAGAGGCTTTCCTTGCAGACCACTGAACCCCTAAACTAGAGATACCCTCTGAAAACAGAGAGGGGAGGCAGACAGACAGAATACTAGGAAGACCAGCCCGATACTCCTCTTGGAGACTAGAGGAAAGACCACCCAACCTCCAACCTTCTAGACCTTGTTGGCTCCTCCCACTGTTACCAGAGTGCTGAAAAGGTTGGCCAGACCTCAGGTCTTAGCTAGCCATGCCACCTAGCTAAATCTATAGATAAGACCCGATTAGACCACTTTCTCTCCCTCTCCCTCCCTCTCTCACTCTCTCTCTCTCTCTCTCTCTCTCTCTCTCTTCCCTCTCTTCCTCTCTGCCCTGCCCTCTCACAAGAGTGTTAGAACTGGTCTAATACAATAGTATCTCCAACAGGAGACTTAGTGGATGGAGAGCTGGCCTCACAGTTTGGAGGACAGGGATTAACATCCAAATCTTCTGGCCGTGTGACCCTGGGTAAGTTACTTAATCTCTGAGCATAACTGCGCAAGAATAGAAATTAGAAGACGTGGCTCTTTACATGGCTGTAATCACAGGACCAGTAAAAAGGAACAAACTCAGGAAGCATATAATAGTACCTTAGTGGAGGCAGCCCTTTGAATCACCTGAATTAAAATCCAGACTCAGACACTTACTGGCTGCGATGACCCTAGGCAAGCCTCTTAACCTCTGCCAGACTTAGTTTTTTCGACAGTAAAATGGGAATGGTAAATGAGATATTTATAAAGCACCTAACATGCTGCTTGACACATAATAGGAGCCTAATAAATGGAAAAGGAAACCACAGAACATTAAAACCATTAGGTTCGTTAGTGATCATTTAATTGGGCATAGGTAGATAGAGTGCCAGGCCTGGAGTCAGGAAGAGTTGAGTTCAAATCTAGCCTTAGACACTCACTAGCTGTGTGATCCTGGGCAAGTCAATCACCCTGTTTGCCTCAGTTTCCTCATCTGGAAAAGTAAATGGCAAACCCCTCCAGTATTTTTGCCAAGAAAACCCCAAATGGGGTCATGGAGACAGCAATTGGATTTATGGGTCCTGGGTTCAGATTTGGGTCTGCTACTTAATACTGTCCTCACTTTTCTTGTCTCTAAAATGAGGAAATTGGACTAGCCCAAGTCTCCAAGTGTGATCTGGGTGCCTTTTAGGGATGTCCTAAAGGTTTCACAAGATCAAAACTATTTTCATAATAAAATAGAGATGTTTTTTAAGTACAGTAGATATCAATAAGTCCAACCCAGATAAACAAAATGTCTTGGGGGAGGGCAATAATTTTTAAGAGTATACAGGGGCCTTGAGACTAAAAAGTTTGAGAATGGTGAGACTATATGGTAAAGTCCTTTCCGCCTCCACCCCCCAGACAGCCATAGTTTCACGGTTCCATAGATTCAGAACAGGAAGAGAACTCTGGATCTACCTAACCTAATCCTCTCCTTTTTACAGATAAGGAAATTGAGGCCCAAAGAGGCCAAAGGATTTGGTAAAGGTCACACAGGTAGGAAGTGGCCAAGGCTGTATGTGGACCCAGGGCCTCTGAGCCATTTTATTAATGGGGAAACTGAGGCCAAGAGCAGGGAAACAACTGTCTTGTTTACAAAAGGAATCCATGGTCAGAGCCGGAAGCAGAGCTGAGCTCTCCCCACTTCTAGTTTACTCTTCTTTTCTACCATCCTGAAATGTTTGTAGAGTTGAATTGAAGTGAAATCAGGCTCAGTCAACCTTGGAGAAGGCAATTTCACTTTTCTAGGCCTCAGTTTTCCTATCTGCAAAATGAGGGAGGTGTATGAGTGACCTCTAAAGGTTTCCCCTGGATATACCTTCCCAGCTCTGACATTCCCTATTCTAAGGGCCCTTCCAACTCTAACATCCTTTGTTCTAAGGGCCCTCCCAGCTCTGAAACTCTATTCTAAGGACCCTCCCAGCTCTGACATTCCCTGTTCTAAGGGCCCTCCCAACTCTGACATTCTGTGTTCTAAGGGCCCTCCCAGCTCTGACATTCTATGTTCTAAGGGCCCTCCCAGCTCTGACATTCTGTGTTCTAAGGGCCCTCCCAACTCTGACATTCTGTGTTCTAAGGGCCCTCCCAGCTCTGACATTCTCTGTTCTAAGGGCCCTCCCAGCTCTGACATTCTGTGTTCTAAGGGCCCTCCCAACTCTGACATTCTGTGTTCTAAGGGCCCTCCCAGCTCTGACATTCTCTGTTCTAAGGGCCCTCCCAGCTCTGACATTCTGTGTTCTAAGGGCCCTCCTAGCATTCTGCATTCTAAGATTCCCTGCCAGCTTTAACATCATATTTTGCTTTCTAAGGTCATTTTAAATACTCTTCCTCCTGATAATAGTAATGACAGATAAAGTGATTGACAGTTTTTGGAAAGCTGCCGATCCTCATTTCAGTTCCCAACATATCCTAGGAGGTAAGTGTTCCAAGTATCATCATTCTCATTTCACAGAAAGGGAGACTAAGTCTCAGAGAAGGTAAGCTACCTGCTCTGGGTGGCACAGCTTGGTCAGTGGCAGAGAAGGGACTCCATGGCGGCGGTGGGGCTGGCTCCAAATGAGCTCACTCCCATAGCTTGGGCTACCTTTCTAACATTCTATGTTCTTAGGCAGGGAATCCTTCTAGAGCTCTGGTTCTAGAGCAGAGGTTCTTAACTTGGGGTCCACAAACTTTTTAAAAAAATATTTCAATAATTGTATTTCAATAAAACTGGTTTCCTTTGTAATCCTCTGCATTCTATTTTATGCATTTTAAAACAGTATTCAGAGAAGTCTGTGGCATATAAAAAAGTACTTAGTTCTAGAAATTTGCATCTTCCCTCTATTGGGGCCCTTCCCTCTTTCTGCAAAGGCCAGAGGGCTGGGGGTGGGGGTGGGGAGACACCTTGCATTAAGGTTGAGATTGGACCTGGTTGGGGTAGGGTGAGGGGAAGACCAAGGCTTCCAATCACGTCTTCCACACTCAATCACAAGTCCAGATCTGACTCTATAGGGTCACTGTCTTACTGTGAAGACCAGAGGAATAGAGGGTGTGGCCTGGGGACCTGGGGGTGGGTCGGGGTGGGGGGGTGGCAGGAGCAGCTCCTTCCCTGGCCTTTATTCAGGGATGGCCAGGTGGGGATGCTGGGCTTTCTGCCTTTGTCTTCCCTGGCAGCCACACAGTCTCAGAACGCATGGGAGGCCAATCGATAGCCGTACAGTGTTTGCAAGGAGCGGACATGCAGTGAGCAGGCTCAGGAATCAATGGCCCCGCCGTGCAGCATAAAATATATATATATAAATATAGATATGGAACATGGAAGCAAGAGAGCCATCGGACCTTCCCATTGGATGGGCCAGTGCCATGGCAACAGAGACCCTCCCCCCAATCCCAGACTCAGTCCAGTTCAAGGGTTCTGGGGTCTGAGCCTGGGGAAAATCTTGGTATAATAGAGTTTCAGAAATATAGAATCTGGAGATGAGAGATTTAGGACATATTGGGATCTTAGAGATCATATAGTCCACCTACCTTATTTTACAGATGAGGAACTGAGTCTCAGAGAAGTTAATTGACTCGCCCGAGGTCACACTGATGTGTTGGATTAAGTGTCGGAGCCAGGATCCAAACCCAAGTCCTCTTTCATTTTACAGGAGGGGAAACTGAGGCCCAAAGGGAAAGTCACTTGCCCAAGCTCACATAATGAGTTAATCTCCTGACCCTTTTCACTATGACATGCTTCCTCTCAAACAGCACAGTGTAGACCATCAGGAAGGGAAGAGCCGTCAGTTCAAAATCCGGTGGAAAGAGCTCATGATCTGCAATTCGAGAACCTGATTTTAAATCACAGCTCTGCTTTCTCCTTCCTGTGAGATTTTTGGCAAATCATGTCCTTTCTCAGGGTTTCAGTTTCCACATCTTTAAAATGGGAGGTTTGCATTAAGTGGCCTTTAAAGTCCCTTCCATCTCTCAGTCTTTGACCCTATAAAAAGATTTACTCCAAGACACACACTGCCTTCTCGGCTAGCTTAGAATTGGAAACCAGACATCCCATCTCCCAGTTCAGGCCTCATCCTATGCACCGTAAGCTGGGGGGAAACACAATCAGATTTATGAACCACTTTGTCCAGTTACGAGCACCACATGAAGTCTGGTCTTAAGACAGGTTCTGGTGGAAATCTAGGCGATGTCTTGCCCTCTTCTTTTGGTCTTGAGTCCCCAGTGAGGTGAGGCTCTGCCTGCTGGAGGCTTCAGAAGGCCAGAGTAAAACAGAGGGGATGGAGGGAGGAGGAAAGAGAAGATGAGTCCCCCAGCCCCTCTGTCCTGCTTCCTTGTCTGCAAAATTAGAGGGGCTGGGCACAGTGGCCTCTGAGAGCTCCTCCAGGTCTGTTTATGGCCCTTTCCTTAGAATTCTGAGTGTGGGGAGATCAGATCATACTATATAACGGAAGGAACCCCAACTAGAAGAAAGACTGTGATTCTATGTTGCTGTTATTTGCATATTTCTCTTTTTAGACTAGAAGTTCCTTGAGGAGAGGGTCCTGCTCTTATTCAGATTTCTATCAGCTGCCACGTTTTGGAGGGCAGAGTAGCTGAACCGTGGGGCCAGAAAGGGAGGAGCAGCAGTAGGTCCTAGCACTGAGTCATCCATAAGCCTGCCTTTCTATCTGAGGGGGCCTGTAAGCATCAGAACAAAAGGGTGAGAGGTAGACCCTGTGAGGGCTGCCCCAGGATGCAAGAGTTCCCTGCTCTGCAGAGGGAAGGAGAAAGAAGAGAGAGAGGGAGAGAAAGAGAGGAGAAAGGGAGGGAGGGAGGGAGAGAGAGAAAGAGAGAAGAAGAAGAAGAAGAAGAAGAAGAAGAAGAAGAAGAAGAAGAAGAAGAAGAAGAAGAAGAAGAAGAAGAGGAGGAGGAGGAGGAGGAGTTGGAGAGAGGGAGAGAGAGACAGTGTATGTAGATATATGTATATACACACACACATACACATACGTAGAGACAGAGACAGAGAGAAGGGAAGAAGAGAGAGGGAGAGAAAGACAGAGAGACAATGAGAGAGAGAGAGAGAGAGAGAGAGAGAGAGAGAGAGAGAGAGAGAGAGAGAGAGATGAGGAAGAGAGAGGAGAGACAGAGACAGAGAGGCAGAGATAGAGAGACAGAGACAGAGACAGGGAGAGACAGAGAGGGTGTCTGGAGGTCCTAGGTGCTTTCCCCTGTGCTCTCTGTGGAGTGTTTCCTTGAGGGCATGCTGAATGTCAAGTGTTGTTGTTAGCTACTCTTGGTAACAGGCACAGAGTTAGAAGGTACCTCTGAATCATCCAGTACACCCTTGCCTTTTTTTAACAAATGAAGAAGGCTGAGGTCCAGAGAGAAGGGACTTCCCCAAGGAATGCCCACAATATCCATGTTTTCCCAGAATCCAATGACCTCCATCCCACCTGTGTATCAAAGCCCCTCCCATTCTTCAGGGACCAGATCAAAAGCCACCTCCTCCTTTGTCTGATTCCATCTTAGCCCTTGGTGATATGTCCGGTGTCTGAATGTAACACTTGGTCTTTATCACAGTCTGCCTTGGGTTATAATTCTAGAATCATAGTATACTAGAGCTGGAAGCAACCTGAGACACTATATGATCCAACTCCCTCATTTTACAGATGAAGGGTATGAGAGTTCATCAGGGTTAAGTGCCTTACCCAGTTTCATGTAATAAGTAAGTGGCAAACCACTCCAGTCTCTTTGTCAAGAAAATCCCAAATGGGGTCACAAAGAGTTGGACACAACTGAAAATGATTGAACAACAACAGAAGAGTCAAGATTTGAATGTGAGTCCTCTGGGTTCCTTCCACTACATCATATTGCCTCTAGGAAAAGCAGCAACCAGAGACATAACTAGCTTGGGTCAACTAGGGCTTTATCCCAGGGCATTGACCTCCTAGATAGCACATGTCATCCCTATGGCAACCATATCCCTAATGCCATTGTTCATGGCATGACTGCTTTTACCATATTGACCATCTCTTAGGGCCCATCTTTCCCCATGCCCGAGGGCCGTATTCTCCTGGAGATGAGCCACCCCCTCATGGCAAAACTGCACCCAAAGGTCACCTTGTCCTCTGCACTACCATCACCCACTCTGTTTAGTTGCATGCCCTAGGTACCAGGATTCTTATTCTGGCTCTGGCAGCAGCTGGGGCTGAGGGCCTGGGGCTTCTCAAGAGTAAAGAGAAGCTCCCAAAGTCAGGAATCCATCTCCCAGAACCAGAAAAAACCCCAGCATGAACTGCTAATGAGAGAGAGAGAGAGAGACAGAGAGAGAGAGAGAGAGAGAGAGAGAGAGAGAGAGAGAGAGAGAGAGAGAGAGAGAGAGATTCCCCCCAGCAAGGAAGGCAGCTTAGGTGGAGAGTGGAGGAGTGTTGCTGGGAGTGGGAAGGAGAGAGTCATTCCTCGGTGCCCTAAAGTTCCTCCGATCTATACATTGAAGCTGAGAATAAATAAAAAAATCGGATCGGTACTTCTGAAAAGGCTGTTCTGGAGGGAGCAGCCTCCCACAGCCTTCCCGGCCCCAGCCCAGGGAGGGGAGGGGGTCAATAAATCAATAGCTGATGCAGGCTGGCTGTGATCGGCTGCGGGAGAGTGGCGGGGTGATGGATGGGGGGTGGCGGGGAGCTGCTGGCTGCCGAGGGGCCTGGGGTGAGGTTCACCTTGAGCTGTGTGGCCAGGCAGCCAGAGATGAAGAACGGAGCCAATGGCCAGAAAAGGGGTCCACTGCACTCCCACCATGGGTATGGATTTATGTCCCTGCTCTAGCAGCCTGGCTTGCATAAGCTGGCTCAGAGAAAGGGAGATCCAGGAGGAAGATGGTTCCTCTTCCCTGAGGAGGGCTCTAAAAGTTAGGGGTGGGGAGAAAGGGTGTGAGGGATCCCAAAATTGTAGAGAGAAAACATCACTGAGGGTTCCAAGGTCACACCATGAGGCAGGGACACCGGTAGGAATCAAACCTCAGTCTCCTGCTGTTGTTATCCAGTCACATCCAACTCTTCATGACCCCATACGAGGTTTTCTTGGTAAAGATACTGGAGTCGTTTCCTTCTCCAGCTCATTTTACAGATGAAGAAACTGAGGCAAACGAGGTTAAGTGACTCAGAGCCACATAGCTAGTACATATCTGAGGCTGGATTTGAACTCAGGTCTTCCTGACTCAGTCCTGGCACTCTACCCACTGTGCCACCTAGCTGCCCAAAAGTCTCCTGACTCTTTGCTAATGGCTCTTACCACTGTACCATCCTGTCTTTCCATCATTTGGACTTTGTTCTATAGTGAGCCTCTGCTCAAATGTTTCCAGTGACAAAGATCTCAGTACATTCATTCATGCATCCAAAGAATATTTTAGTCAACTCTGTCCAGAGTTGTCTTGCACTGGACACCAGGGGAGATTCCAAGCTTAGATGTGACATTGTCTCTGCCCTGACAGAGCTACTAGTCTGTGTCACAGGTAGTCCATTCTGGCATTAGACAGCTGTGGGGAGTGATCTCCCTGGTACTTGAGATATACAAGCAGGGGCTGGATCGCCACAGGTCAGGATACTGGAGAGGGGATTCTTGCCCTACTAATTTCTCAGAGGAATCACAAAATGTCAAGAGTTGGGAAGGACTTTGCACATGCAATTTTACACATAGTAGGAACGTTTGTGGAATGGAATTGAAACTCTGGGACTATCTCATAATCCAGTCCATCCCTGACCAAGAATCCCGTCTACGATATCTCCATAAATGGTCTTCCAACCTCTGCTCAAAGAGGCTAGTGATCTCATCTAGTGAGGGGAAACTCCCTCCCTCCCTCTCCAGGGAGCACATCACACTTATGGACAGCTTAAATTGTTAGAACATTTTTCTTACATCAAGCTAAAATCTCTCTCTGTGGGTGCAACTTGCACCCACTGCTCTTAACTCTTCCATCTAGGGCTAAATATATCTAGCATGGGGCAAGTGGGAATTTGGTCTGAAGTACCAACATTGTGGGCAGCTGCATTAAGTGAACCCTGGGTGGCCTGATCCTCAGCATTCTGACCTTCCTGGTGGCTTTCTTCTGGACCTGCTCCAGCATCTCTCTGATTTTCTTAGTGTGGGTACTCCTTTCAGCAGTGACAATGGCAAGCCACCCATGGTTTCTCATCCTTCATGACCCCTGTTGGATCTACCTTCTCGTCAGTCCTCCATAAGGAGTATACCAGATGTACAGGAGCCTTCTCTAAGATACTTGACACTGCATAGATCCCAAAGGAGCACGAAGGTTCTCCCTTTGTTATCATTTACTCTCCCTTTCTCTCTGCTGATATCTTTGCTACTGCTTTTTGCTTTCAGTTGCTGTCAATAAGATGCAGACTATCTATGTCCACCCCATGTTTCTTCATTGCTCTTTGGGTCACCTGCAATAATTTTGATTCCTTGGCATAGTGTTTTTCAAGATCCTGGTAGTCTATGAATCCCAGCCAAATAGCATCACCACAAAAATGATGGTTTTTCAGAAATGAACTTTAATTTCAAGGAGAAGGTCGGGGTCATTAAAAACACAGCTCAATTTCCCGAATACAATCCAGACTCCTAGCTTTCTCCTAGTCAATTCTGGGTCTAGCAAATTATTCATTTGTAGCATTCAGCCAATAATAGATATGTGCGTATGCGTGTACTAATGGACCAACTCTATAGGTTATTCATTCAACTGTGCATCGTAGTCTGGGTTATAGACATCTGTCATCCACTTAGTGTTTGCTGTGTGGTTGGTTAGGATGATCTCTTCTGATAGTGGTGGTGGTGACGGATCTCCTTTAGGAAGCTATGAAATGTTCTAGGGCTTGATGTCATCATTCTAGATGAAAATGTAAGAAAGGGATAGGCACATTTTCACAAATGACCACATCTTGACAGTCACACAATTAATTAAATGGTGTTGAAAACACAAGATCCCACTGTGCTTATTGTTTGTGAACCACACAAAAGCATTTGATTCAGTGGAGCAAAATGCAGCCTTAGAGGACATCCTTCAAAAAGGTCTTTCCCATGCACATATTAAGATCATAAAAGATTCCTAGATAGGCAACAACAGTTGACCTTGTTCATCTGACTTCTAATGATCAATTTCGGGAATAAATCAGGGAGATGAAGGCCCACTAGAGGCATTTGCCACCATCATTCAGGGTCTTCTATCTGAAGGCCCAGAATCAATCACTCAACAAGCATTTCTAAGTACCTACTCTGTGTTATGTACTGTATTAGGCTCTGGCCATATAAATGCAATGATGAAACTGTTCCGGCCTTTAAGGAGCTCACATTGAATGGGGGAAATTACATTGTAGCATGTAAGTAGATAGAAAATAGATTCAAAGTAAAAAGAAGGTAATTGGTGGGAAGGAGGCACCAGGAGCTGGAAGAATCAGGAAAGGCCTTTGATAATTGGAGATAGGGATTGAGTTGAGCTTTGGGAGAAGAGAAAATTCTAGGGATTAGAGGCTACTTGATGGAGCTTTGGCTGGAGAGGTGGACTTGGAATCAGGAAGACCTATTTAGAGCCTTATGGATCATATGACCCTGGAGCATTGGGCTCAGAGTCAAGAAGACTTGAATTTGAATCTCTTCTTAAACTAGCCGGGTAACACTTGGAGGAGTCACTTAACCCCTGTATGCCTCAGTTTCCTCATTTGTAAATAAATTTGTAAATTTGTAATAATACCAATAATTCCTCAAATAGGGTTGATATGAGACTCAGATGAGATAATGTTCATTAAATATTTTGTAAACCTTAAGATAGCAGACAAATGTTAGCTAGTATCCTATGAAGCTTGTTTCCGTAGTATAGTGGTTATCACTTTCACCTCACATGCAAAAGCTCCCTGGTTTCAAAATTGAGTAGAAACAAGCTAAAGTTTCAACCTTTAGGCATCTAGGTGGCACAGTGGATAGAGCACCAGGCCTGGAATCAGGAAGACCTGAGTTCAAATCCAGTCTCAGATATGTACTAGCTGTGTGACCCTGGGCAAGCCACTTAACTTTGCCTCAGTTTCCTCATCTGTAAAATGAGCTGGAGAAGGAAATGGCAAACCATTCCAGTATCTTTGCCAAGAAAACCTCCAATGAAGTCACTAAGAGTTGGACGTGACTGAAACAAATGAACGACAACAGCATCCTCAGAAGCAGAGGTGAGGAAGGCCAGCTAATAGATCCCCTATAGATGGGGACCTGTTTACAGGTGCCACTGGGCTGATCACAACAAGCCTCCGAATATTGCAGCTTGTCAATATCCTTCTTAAAATGAGGTGCCCAGAAGTGGATCTAATGCTCCAGATGGAGCCTGGCCACAGCAAAGGACCAACCTGTGAGGCCACAGGGCCACAGTGGTTCTGGAAGTGTTTGGCTTGGTTTGGTTTGAGAATCCAAAGCCCTGCAGAAGGTAAAGAACAGGGCACTGGCTCCAGGAAGTCCCAGAAAGTTAGGGGGAGGTCTGCTAAGCCCTTGGGAAGAAGCCAAACATCACTATTTCTGTCCTGCCTGGGCAGAGATTGAGGGAGCAGGGCCTGCTGGGAGGAGAAAGAGTAGATGAACCAAAGCTTAGCCAAATCAAACAGGACTATTGATCTCAGCCTGCTGGAACCTGGGATGCTGGGAGATAGCCATACTCCTCCCCTCTCCCCCTTCCGACATCCCATCATGGATCCCAGCTTTGCTTCTTTCTTCTGGCTTTCACTTTTTTTTTTTTTTTACAGAACTCTATCTCTGTCTCTCTCTGTTTATAACATGATAGGACCATAGATTTCAAGCTGGAAGGGATCTTGGAGGTCACCCATCCCACCTTCTTCATTCTACTACAAGGAAATCAGAGAGTTTAAGTGAACTGTCCAGGGGCCCATAGCTAGTCCCAGAGCAGGATTGGAACCCAGGTCTTCCAGGCTCCAAGGCCACTGCTCTGCCCATTAGTCAGTACTGCCTTGTGAGTCATTAGCCTAGAGGATTTTAAAGCCAGAAGAACTCTTTGAGCCCATCTTAGCTCTGGCACCAGAGCTGGCAGAGACCCTAGAGACCGACCCCTTCATTTTTAAGACAAGGAAATAAGCCCAGAGAAGGGAAGACCTTTGCTGACTTCCTGAGGATAAGCAAGGCCCTTCACTTTTCTGGGTCTCAAATTTCTCATCTCTAAAGTGGTAGCGATAACATCACCTCCATCAAAGGCTTATTTTGGGGAACGTTCTTCCTAACCTGGAAAGTGCTGTAGAATCCAGAGCTGTTTGGGGGATTATCATCATTTGGTCCAGCCATCTCATTTCACAGATGAGGAAACTGAGGCCCAAAGGTGAAGTAACTTGGTCGAGGCTACGCAGAGAGTCCGTGGCAGCTAGGACTCAAACTCAGGTCATTCCCTGCCTCTGCTGGCTTTTCCTTGTTTCCACCTGGTTCTTGCCTCTATCCTTCTCCCTTCTTTTTCATTCCCCAGCTTCCACTATTTTATAATAGTAATAATAACTAGCATTTGTGTAGCGCTTTAAGGCTCACAAAGAGTTTAATAAATAGCATCTCACTCAAACAACCTTGGGAGGTAGGAGCTATTATCATCTCCATTTTACAGATGAAGAAACTGAGGCAGATGAGGTGAAGTGACTTGCCCAGGGTCACACAGCTAGTAAGTGTCTGAGGTCGGGTTTTCTTGACTCCATGTCCACTGCCCTGCCTAGCCACAGGACCTTTATGTCTCTTCTGTCTTCTCTGTTTTTCCTTCTCCCTTTTCACTGGGCTTCAGTATCCTCACCTGTAAAATGAGGGAGTTGAATACGATGATCTGGAAGAATCATCCGAATTCAATTAAAAGTGAATTACTGAACACTTGTTATGGGCCGGGCGCTGAGGCTGGGGATACAAAGACAAAAGTGAAGCAGCCCCTGCCCTCAAGTCGCTTCCATTCAATTTCTCTAAAATTCTAGTATTCCCCATCCCTTCCCCTTTTTCTATATCACTCTCTGCTTCTTTTCTCATTCTGTCCCTTTTCTCTTCAATTTCTTCACTCTGTCTCTTTTTCCTTCTCTCTTCTCAGTTTTCTTATCTGCAAAATGATTGGGTTGGACTGAATCTCTTCTAGATCTAGTATTTTCAGCCTTCTCTTCTTTTCCTTTCTTTTTTCCCTCTGCTCCATATTTCTTTTTTTTTAATTTAATTTTTTTGCAGTGGGGAAGGTAGGGCAATTGGGATTAAATGACTTGCTCAAGGTCACACAGCCAGTAAGTGTGTCAAATATCTGAGGTCAGATCTGAACTCAGGTCCTCCTGACTCCAGTGCTCTACTCACTGTGCCACCTAGCTGCCCCCACTGCTCCATATTTCTAACAAGATGACATAAATCATGGAAACCATTGGATCAGGAGACCTGAGTTTTTTTCCTAGTTCTGCCATTGATTGACCTTTGATCTCGGGCACATCATTTAGCTTTTTTTGGCCTCAGTTTCCCCATTTGTAAAATAAGGAAATATGTGACCTCAAGGGTTCCGTCCCAACTCTGACATTCTCAGTCATGATGTTCCTTCCATTCTGGTTATTTACTAATGTTATTAATAGTATTTCTATAGCACTTGAAAGTTTATCAGGCTTTTCTCTCACAACCCTCAAGGTCAGTAGAAGAAGTATTGTTATGCTCATTTTGCAGAAAAAGAAACTGAGTCTCAGAGACAGTCTCTGCTGTTCTGTGTTGTCACAGGCCCCTTTGGCCTGTGACATTTCATGATCCTATGAATCTGTGGTTCTCTCTCCTGTTCTCCAAACATTTCCCTCTGTCCTCACCAGTGATGGTCTTCCTCTTCCAATACTTGTCACCCTCCTTCCTGTTTCCACATTATTGTTCACTGTATCCCCTCTCTCTGTAATACCTTCCCTCACCCTCTTCTTCACCTCTCCAAATCCCAATTGCCTTTTGAGGCTTATTTCATTCCCTCCAAAAGGTGAAGTTCACTGAGATCATAGACTTAGAACTGGAAGGAGCCTTAGAAGTGATCTAGTCTGCACCCTTCATTTTACAAACAGACAAACTGAGACCCATAGAGGTAAATTACACTGATTAACCACACTGGTCTCTTCAATGATGGCCGAATGATTGTCCAACTTAGATGTGATTGTTGAAGTCGAGTCTACGGAAGAAAGGAGATCTCTTCACTCACACCTTAGAAATCTCCCTTCTATAGAGTCATTCCACCCCAGCGTGCCCTGGAAAGCAAAACCAAACCTCAGCCTAACCATTCATTTTCCCAATCAGGGTCTGAAAGCAGCAGCCATGGGAGATTCTAAAAGGCAGGTCTTTGGTGCAAGGAAACAGATGCTTCTCTTTTTTCCCTTGGAATCTTCTATTTTCCTCAGCTTTTCTTCTCGTATGGAATGGTGAATTTCAGATTCAAATCATTTGGGAGAGAAAAGGTGGAGGTGAGGGTGGGGAAGAGAGAGAAAGAAAGAGAGGAAGGAAAGGAGGCAGAGAGGAGAGAAAAGAGGAAAGAGAGAGGATAGAGAGAAAGGGGAGATAGAGGAAGGGGAGAGAGAGATGAAGGAGAGGAGGGAGAAAAGGGAGGAGGAGAGAGAAGAGAGAGAGGAAGAGGAAGGAAGAAGGGAGGAAGAGATAGAAATTAGAGAGAGGAGAGAGCAACTGGAGAGAGAAGGAAAAGAAGAAGAGGGAGAGAGAAAAAAGGAAGGATAGGAAGAAAAAGAAAATGGAGGGGGAGAGAAAAGGGATAAAGAAATAGGGAAAGGGAAACCAGGAAGAGAAGAGAGAGATTGATAGAAAAGAAAGAAATAAGAAGAGAAGGAAGAGAAGAGAAGGGAGGGAGGGAGGGAGGGAGAGAGAGAGAGAGAGAGAGAGAGAGAGAGAGAGAGAGAGAGAGAGAGAGAGAGAGAGAGAGAGAGAGAGATCCCCTTTCCCCTCTCCTGGAGCTGTCAGAGAGCACCTCCCAATTAGATGATCAAAATATTCCATTCCTGACTCCATTCCCCATCGATCTTGCCTGTAGCTGCCACTCGGAATCTGGAGGAGGGGAAGAAAGGGAGAAAAAGAAGAAGGGGGAGGGGGAGGGGGAGAAGGGAGGATAGGTCGCCTTCTTTTCTGGGGGCTGGGAGGGGGTCCTTCTTTATTATTATTATTGTTACTATTCATCTCTGTGGAAGGCAGCTATGCAGGCTGCAGGCCCGGCTGACTAGCGATAGAGAGCTGGGATCGATACTTAATTGGCCGAGGCTGGGAAGTGGGAACAGGGATGGGGTGGGGATAAGGGGAGCCCGAGGGGATGGGAGAAGGGGGTTGATGGCATCAGGAGGTGCCTCTGGAGAGTGGGAGCCCTGCCTCCTGTGGGCAGGGGGATGGGAGGCAGAGGTTCAGGAAGCCAGCTGACCCAGAGGCCACGTGGAGCTGGCCAGGAGCTGTGGACCTGATGCTTTAAAGAGACCCAGGTCATCTCCCACCAGGGAAGACTCCACTGCAACAGCTAAATGCCCCCTGCCAACCACCACCCCTGGAGAAGTAGGGCATGCCTCTCTTCCCATCTCTTCTCTCCCCCTCTCCTCTCTTTCCTCCCTTCTCCCTCCTCTCTCCCCCTCTTTTCTCTCCCTTTCCAGTCCTTTTTCCTCCTTCTCTCCTCTCCTTTCCTCTCCCCTCTCTTTTTTTCTCTGCTCTCCTTCTCTCCCTTCCTCTTCTCCCCTCTCCTTTTCTCCACCTCTCCCCTCCTTTCTCCTTTCCTCCTCTCCCCTCTCTTCTTTTCCTCCCTCTCCCCTCCTTTTTCTCCTTCTCTCCTCTTTTCTTTTCTCTCTTCTTCCTCCTTTCTCCCCTCCCCTCTCCTCCTCCTCTCTTTTTTCTCCTCCTCTCCTCTTCTTTTCTTTCCTCTCTCCTCTTCTTCCTTCCTCCCCTCCCTCTCCTCCTCTCCTTCCCTTTCCCCTTCTCTCCTTTTCTTTTCTTTTCTCTCCTCTCTCCTCTCCCTCCTCTCCCTACTGTCTTCCCTTTTCAATTACCAAGGATGACTTCTGTTTTTAATAACTAGAAAGACTATCTGCACAGGTGGGGATCCGTGCTGGTGGTGGAGCAGAGTGGCAGGGCTGTGACCTGCTGAAGTAGAGGAAGCACCAACAGCAGCGAGATCGCGGCTCTTTTGAAATGTTAATAAACCGGACCCAGGTGGCTCGGGACAAGAGAGTGAAGCTGGTGACTTGGCATAGCCCTTAAATCCGATTCACTCGCATGTCACGGCATCACCTCCTAGATGTCACGGTCCTCTTTGAGAACGAGGGACAAACAACAGCGATGGCACAATAGCTAGCGTTTGATTGTTTCTAGTGTTTCTATTACAATGGAAGTTTTACACAACGTTTTACATGTTATCTCAATTGATCCTCATGACAACCCTGGGAAGGACATGCTACCATTATACCCATTTTACAAACCCAGAAACTAAGGCAGGCAGAAGTTAAGTGACTTGCCCAGGGCCCCACAGCTGGTGTCTGAGGGAGGATTTGAGCCTGGGTCTTTTGACTCCACCTCCAACATTCTATCCACTGCACCACATGGACAATTAATAATAATAATAATAATAATAATAATAATAATAATAATATAGCCTATTCAGGTTTGCAAAGTGAGAGATGCCTCACCCAGATAAAGACTGGGAGATGGACCAGATGATAAGATTTATAGCTGGAAAGGACCTTAGGGATCATTCAGTCTGAGTCCCTCTTTTTACAGGGGAATTCAGAGAGGGGTGGCAATTTGCTCATGGCTACACAGCTAGCCAAGGTCAGAGGTGGAATTCCAAGCCAGGCTTTCTGAGATCAAATGTGGCCCTCTTTCCACTCAGTCTGACCTCAGGAGCTTCCTTCTAGGTCTGCATTATGTGGCCATGCTGGTTTCTGCCCCCTTTCTCATGCATTTATCATGTGATATTGGCTCCTATGTATAAGCTCCATGAGGGCAGAGCCCAGCTCTGATGCCTTAAAGGCAAGTCTAAGTCTCTAGACCCGGTAAATATTTACTAATAAAAGTTTGGCTTTTTTTTTTTTAAAGAGAATGAGTGAATAATTGTAGGAGATAAGAGACTCTTCTCCTGGGGTGATTCTAAAGATCTAAACTCCCCCTGGAGGCAATTGTCAATGTGTCTACTTGGTGGGGCAGCCCAGTGGTAAAAGGTTTTCCAGGAATGTGGCATGTTCTGGGGATTATCCTGTTTCCTTCTTTGCCTCATTTCCAGTCTCAGTCAGAGGTGAGGGCCCCTATCTCCTCCATACAGGAAGGGGGTTTGTTCTCATCAAGAAGTTCAGGCAGATCTCACCAGGATAGTCCTTACCTTGAACTCAACAGTCTCCAGTTGATCTTCATAAGCTTGTAGTCCCAGCCTTGGAAGTGATTTTAAAGGCCATTGAGTCCAAGCTCCTCATTTTACATTTGAGGAAACTGAGGCATGGAGGTTTAGTGTCTTGCCCAAAGTCACACATGGAGTTTAGGAAGGGGACAAAATAAATAAATGAATGCATTCATTATTGAGCTCTTGCTAGGTGCCAGGCACTGCATTAAGTGCCAAGGATGCAAATATAAAAATGAAGACAGTTTCTGCCTTCCAGGAGTTTATATTAAGATTGGAGGAAGCAACACATGTAGGGGAATGGAGACCAAGGAGGGATGTTTCAGTTTGGGAAGTTACAGGGATGGTGGACCCATAGGGAAGTTGATTGACATGCCCTTTCCAGTTGCAATGGGAGTGTTTATTTGATTATAGTTCCAGAACTGGAAGGAGTGGCAGAGGCAGCTGGCAAAAAGATGTCTGGAAAGTACAGTGACATGTGACTAGAACTGCCCTAGATAAAGTGGGCTACCGGAGACACTCATCTACTCACGAGGGGAATTCCAGGGGCCAAAGGGTTAAATCCAGGAGTGGGACAGTAAATGTTTAATAACCAGCTCTCAAAAAATAAATAGTCCATAAGACACACTATTAAGATTAATCTGCATCGTTAACACCTTCCCTATCACTTTCTTAAGTTTCAACAATCAAAGGAACAATAAATTAAGCCCTGAACTGAAGCTTTGTGGATTTCTGAGGTATAAATGCTCACACTGAAAATTTAACCATCTGAGCTGGTTAGAGCTGGCTCCAGCACAGTTCTGGCTAAGTCCTTTGTCCAAGTAGCTGGCGGGAAGAGAGTCAGAACACACACACAGATAGTTACAGTATGAAACATTAAATTTGAATATATCAGAGAGGTATGAACCAAAGTGCTAAGACCCAAGGAAAAGGGTGGGGGAGGGGTTAATCAGGGAAAGCTTCCTGGAGGAGGTGGTATTTGAATTCTATTTTAGAAAGATAGAAATTCCTCAAGTAGAGAAGGGGAGGGAGGGCATTCGAGCCCTAATCATGACAGTATCAACTCTCATTTTCTTTTTATCTCTTTTCTTTTATACTTACTTAATAATATTTTCCCCCAATGGCATGTAAGCATAGTTTTCAACCTTCATTTTTGCAAGATTTTGAGTTCCAAATTTTTCTCCCTCCCTTCCTATCCTCCCCAAGACAGAAAGCAATCTGATGTAGGTTATATATGTACACTCATACAACTCTCATTTTCATAGCATCTTAAGGGTTACAAAATGCTCTCCTCACAATAATCCCTGAGAGGTAGGTAGGATTATTAACCTCATTTTATGGAGTAACAAACTGAGGCTGAGATAAGTGAAGTGCCTTGCCCATGGTCACCTGGCTGTTGTTGGAGGCAGAATTCAAGGCTGATTCCAGGCTTCAGCTGCTGATTGCAAGTCTGGCATATTTTCCAGGATGCCTTGCTGCCTTTCTAAGGAAAAGAATGAGCAAAGACTTGGAGTCGGGAAAGCATAGGTTGTGCTGTTCCGTTTGCCTGGAGCATTGCATGTGTGGAGGGGAACAGTATGAGAGAAGACTGGAAAGGTAATTGCAAATGACCCAGAGCTGGGAGGGATCGCTAATACAATGGGTGAGATGAAGGGGCTACTTCATATGAACAGAGATTAACACGTTAGAAGAGGCATTTGTAATTAGGGCTCTGTGAATTTGTTTTTAAAATATTTTGAGAACAGCGTATTTCAATAAAATTGGCTTACCTTGTAATCCTACGTTTTGATTTTATGTATTCACAAATCTTATTCAGAGGAGAGGTCCAGAGGCATCACTAGACTGACTGTCCAAGGTGTGCCATACGGCTTAGACAAGGGTTCAGGACCCCTGGCTTAGAACAATGGACCATATCTAATATGATGAAATTTTATAGGGGGTAAATGTCAAGTCTTATGCTTGGGCTCAAAGAATCAATCAATTGCAAGTATAAGATAGGGGAGGCATGGCCGAACCTATTCTGTTGTGTGAAGTCACTAGAGGACTCAGTGGACCGTAAATAAAATCTGAGTCAATGATGAGATAGGGTAGTAGCCAAAAGGTTAATGCCCTGTCACGCAGCATTGATGGAAAAATGGAGCAACCAGAAGGAAGGAGGAGATAGTCCTACTGTCTTCTCAACCTCGTCAGTCAATAAGCATTTATTAAGGACCTACTATGTGCCAGGTACTGTTCTAAGTGCTGAGGTCAGGGAAATTCCCTTTATCAATGAATATTTGATGATGTCCTGAAATTTATGGACAGTTACTTTGTACATAGTAAGGGGCAGCTAGGTTGCACAGTGGTTAGAGCACTGAACTGTGAGTCATGAAGACCTGAGTTCAAATCAAGCCTCAGACATTTGTTAGCTGTGTGACTCTGGGCAAGTCACTTCACCTTTCTCCGTCTCAGTTTCCTCATCTGTAACATGGGGATAATAATAGCACCCGTCTCCCAGGGTTGTTGTGAGGATCAAATAAGCTAATACTGGTAAACCTTTGCAAACCTTAAAACACTATATAAATGCTAGCTAAGAAATGCTCGTCAAATCAGGTTAGAATGAGAAGGTAGATTTCTCAAAGAGCTAGGCAAAGGAGAATTTTTACTAAGGAGGAAGATACAGGAGATAAGCCAGAAGGGTTCTATTCCAGAGAATCAAGCTCCAAAGCAAGGGCCCCAGTGGTGGGATGGGGTATGGCAGGTTTAGGAGGGTGATTCAAAAGACCAGCTATGTGCTGTGTTTTTATGTTCGGATTTAGCTCTGAGCCCTTCTGGGGTTAATGTTTGAGCTGAGATTTTATCCTTTGCATCCTTCTGCCACTTTCTTGGGGGTGTGAGTGTTGTATTATTCCAGGATCTCAACACCTCTGACTAGAAACCTGCAAGCTTCCAAAATGGTGTGATCTGGGGAGAAGTCTGCTCCATGTTCTCCTGCTCTGAGGTCTGAAAATTCCTGATCTAGGTTTAGGTCTGAGCAACACTCCTGCGGGCCTGTCTCTGGTGAGAAGTTCCAGTAGACTGCTGCTGGGTTCAGTTGCTATCAACCAGCTGGGATGCTCTACAGGTTCAGAGTGACGGAACTGGAGCTTTCCCTTTGGTTCGAGATCACTACTCTACAGGCTTCAGACTGGAATGGACACTGTAGGGCACAAGTCCTTTCTTCAGTCCATCCTGGGTGTGTGACTTGCTACTGGGCAGTGAGCAGCAAAACTTCCAGCTGCCACCTGTTCCTACACCCTTCAGGAGGTCTCAGCGCCCAGGTATGACCACTTAGCTGCCCTAATTGTAGAGCTTAGAGCTGGAAGGGACCTTAAAGGTAGTAGTTTCACTTTTCAAAGCTAGCCCACCAGTAGCTACTTAACTTCTTCCTAAGTGCTATGCTTCTCCCTCCAGACCTCCTAGGTCTTATCATGACCCAGTGGTCATTGAGTTCTTGAAGTCACACCAATGAATTACGAACTCTGATATACTCAGATGACTTTAGTACAATTCTGATAATCAGATGCATGTCTACCAAGACATCAACTTACAAAGGACCATCACCAATTTGGTTGAAGGTTGATTTTTTTTTCTTTTAGCCATAGCAACCCAGAAAGACATACCAAGGCATGGAGTGTTGACCTGTATGGGCGGAGGAAGTACCCATACTGAGTAAGTCAGAGATTCTTGTGGTCTTGAGGCATTTGGGAGTAGGTGCTAGACCTGTGATTTCAGTGCTTTAGGGAACTGCCGGGTATGGGATTCCCTCCACCAATGCCAATCAGTGTCTTCTCTGCAATTTAGATTCTTGGAAAGTTGACAAGAGGACTGAGAGGGCCAGCACACCTCAGATGCAGGACATGAGGCTCAGATGCAGGCTTCCAGGCCAGCTCTTTACTCACTGGGCTGCTCTGTTTCTAACCCTACTCTCCTATAAGTTGGGATGCGGATTCTATGGATGTAGCTTATATTATGGCTTTGTGGTCGGATCACTGAGGCTTACCATAGGCGTGGTTGGTGTCTTCAAAGACCACAGCATGCTTTCCCATGTGTTTATGTCTAAGCTTGTTCCTGTTGTCTACCTGGCTTCCTGCTTGGATAAATGGGTTCTCTCTGAGGATTCTATAGAATCCTAGAATGTTCCAGTTGGAGTTAGAGACCATGCCTGAAGCACACTTCCTACAGCCTCAAGGAGGATTGTCTTTTACTTGCCCTGGTATTATCTCTTTCAAGCTCCAAAGGTGTCATTGGTAGCACAAGTATGGGATAGGGGAGATGTGGTTAGTTGGTATGAAAAATATCTGGGGGTAACTGTGGGCCACAAGCCCAAATAAGTTAACACTATGACATGGCAGACCCCAAAAGCTACCATGACCTGGCATAGTGTCCAGAGGAGGGAAATTTTCCTTGTCTAGATCCTCTGATCTTCTGCCACCTGGAGGGAGATGACCATTCTAATTTATCTGGAGTGTCATATTCTGTTCTGGATGCCATACTTTATCTATGAAGATTGGCCAGCTGGAACATGTGTAAAAGAAGGTGCCCAGGCAATGCCAATACGAGGGCTGGAGGGATGTTCAGCCAGAAGAAGAGAAGACCCGGGGGAGGACATGATAGGTGGAAAAGGGATTAAGATTTTTCTGCTTGCCCCAGAGGTAAGAATTAGCTGCAGTGGATAGGAATCACAAAGAGTCTGATTTCACCCTGATGTAGAAAAAAATTTCCTCATAGTGGGAGCCATCAAAAAAAAATAGAATGGGATACCTGAAGAGATAATGAGTTCCCTGTCACTGAAGGTGTTCAAGTAGTGGCTGAATGACCATTTGTCAGGAATACCTCAGAGGGAATTCTTGTTTAGACTATCAATCAATCAACATTTAGTAAGTGCCTACTATGTGCCAGGTACTATGCCAATAGCTGTTCAAATGGGAGTTAAGATTTAATACACTCAGAAATTCCTTCCAACTCTAGGATTCTATAATTCTTGTGTCCTGGGGTGGGGAAGAGGAAGAGGGAATAATTGGTTAGTAGGGGAATAGGGATTTGTCTGTGCTCCTTCTTTTTACCCCTTCTGTGCTTTTGTCCCCTCTCAGCTTCCATTTTGCCATTCTGGGCTCATTGTCATACAACATCTTCACCAACCCAAAGCAAACTACATTTTCTCCCACAGAGATTTAGAGAACTCTGAGTGACCAGTGCAGGTTACCCTTCCCAGGGACAATGGAGAAGTCATTAGCACTTCAGACCCTCAGCCTAGGTTGAGTTGGAGGCTTTTCCTTGGCAAGCAGCCAGAGGCAATCCTTCAGTAACTAGACTACAACAAAGCCTGCCCGTTTGACTTGATCTATGCTCTAACCAAAGAATCATCTATTCACAGAAAATAGAGCAGTCTTTCCATTCCATTAGGTCAGAGAGTGGTGAAGAGAGACCACCAATGGAAATTAGCTTCACCATGAGGCCAGGAGAAATTCGTGTCCTCTCCACCACCAACAGCTTCATCTTCTTCATTCACTTCACCAGGTACCATCTTCATCATCACCTTCGTCTCTACCACCACCATTATCCTTACCATCACCGTAGATGTCGGTATTATTCCTATCATCTTCCTCACCACCTTTATCATTCCTAAGATCATCACCATCTCTATCACTAACAACAACATTGCCTTTGTCATGACCATCTCTTCCATCACCAATGTCCCCATTACCAAAATTGGCATATTGAGGATCTTGGATGTAGTTGTCACTAAAGTACCCTAGGGGTGGTAGGGTGGGTGATAGGGGAGAAATGGTGCTCAAAGTATGGATCGTAGAATGTAAGGAGAAGACAATCTCTGCTAGTTCTGCCACTTGCCATCTGAGTGGCCTTGGCCAAGTCCATTTCCATTTTTTGGACCTCAGTCTCTTCATTTTCAAAGTGATGGTGTTAGATTCCCAAGGCCCCTTCTATCTCCAAAACTATGAGCCTATTTGTCTCAGGGTTCTCCCTAGGAGCTAGAAGGAGCCTTAAAGACCACCAAATCCAACCCATTTATTATTGAGAATACTGAGGCAAAGGTTAAGTGACTTACAAAACCTGCAAAGCTAGTTGTATCTGGTTTGAACTCGGGCCTTCTTGACGCCCAGTCCGGTTTTCTATCCACTGTGCCATCTCAAGAGTTGATAACGAGATCCATTCACTTGTACTCCCATCACTCATTCATTCAACAGGGCATTCAATGGTGATTTATTGAGTGCACCGAGCTGATATAGTGAGCCTACCCCACAGGGCTTAGGACAAAGAAGAGATGAGAGGGTCCTGGCTCGTGGCTTCCCTGGGGCCCCAGGGCCAACAGCTCCACTGAGTTTGATGCATGGCATGTCAACCTTAAAAGAATCCTATATGTCCACTTAAACACTACATATCTGCTCCCTGTCATTACCATTAATGCATACACAATCATTAGGCACTTCCACCTAGACCAGTTGCCATAAACTGAACTCGGCAGTTCACTGAAGCACCCCACCCGGAGCCGTCAAATGAAATCCAAAGGCTATTTCTGCCATAATGCCCTCCCCTCACCTCCCCCCACTCCGGCAATCCCCCTTCCTCTCTCCCCTACTCTTCTCCGATCAATTTTATGATGCTAGCTTTGGGGTTCGTTAATGTTTCCGGAATCTCTTTATGTCCCTGTTTAAAAATTCTTAATTAAGCAGGGTTTTTTTTGTTTACACTTGAACTAATTACACTTTTAGAACCAACAATAAAACATTAGGCCCGGGCCATTAAGGGCTCCTGCCGCCAGCGGTCCATGGACTGCCCGCTTCCACAGGGAGATAGGAGAACGTGATGGCAGACGCTGTGCCTAGCTGTCCTGAAGAGGATCGGCTGCTCCTTATCCATCTTCCTCTGGGAGGGGAGCTGCAAGCAGAAGGTGGCCTTCCTGGCTTCCGGGCCTGGCGTCTCCTGACCCCTCCACCCCCAGCCACTCCTCTGACTCAGCCCCAAGTTGGTATTGATTGCCCCCCTCCCCATGGAGTGGGCCTTGTGTAGGGCTCCCACCTTCCCCTCATCTGGTTCCTCAGATCCTCTTCATAGAATCATAGGATTTGGGAGCTGGAAGGAACCTTGGGGATTTAATTCAACTCTCATTTGTGCCCTAGGGCACATAGGGCTTAAGTGGGAGAAGTAGAATTTGTACCCAAATCTTCTGCAAAGTATTCAAAATAAACTGGAAAAGTAGGAAGGGGCCAAGTAGTGAAGGGCTTTGCTTCCTCCGTGTGAAGGCACTCAACAAGTCAATAAGCATTTATTGAATGCCTACTGTATGCTATACACTGTGCTAGACACTCAGGATACAGAGACCAAAAAAATGGCCCTGGTCCTCAAAGAGCTTCCATTCTTCTGGAAGAAACAATGTCTACAAAAAGAATTTTAAAATTCAAGGCACTTTGCAGAGGGCAACTTTGCACTAATGATTAGGAAAGGTGGTACCTCAATAGAACCTTGAAAACACTCAAGGAAAAGGATGGGGACGAAGTACATTCCATTGAAGGGGAAAGGGTCATACACCCAAATGCATGGAGGTGAGAGATGGAATGTTGAGTTTGGGGATCGGTGGGGCAGTTTGGCTGGATGGCAGAGGGCATGAAGGGGAGTAGTACGATATGTCTCTAAAATTAGGTTGGAGTTAGACCGTGGAGGTAGAGTTGATAAGACAATCCTCCAAATCCCCAAATTCATGCCACCATTCCAATCAGTTCACAGAGCACTCTCCATCCTGCTAACTCTGTAGTCCTAAAATCCCTTTCCTGGCCACCATTCATTTATGCATGCACCTTGAGGGCAAGAACTATATCTCATTTTTGCACTTGTATTCCCAGCAGTTATGACGGCATCTAGCATATAATAAGTGCTCAATAAATGCCTTTTGGTTCTTGTGTTCATTCATTCATGTATAGGCAATCTACTTCCACAATCTGGTTCCAACTGATGGGAAGTGTTGAGGAAGATGGATGAGTCAAAGACAACTCTAATATTATGAACCCTGGTTACCTAGACAGATGATGATATCCTCAACAAAAAAGGTATTTGTGGGGAAAGATGATAAGTTGCATAGTGGGATGTATAAATTACTTGGAAAATCATAGAATCTTAGAACTGGTAGGAACCATAGAGACCTCCCAACTCCATTCCACCCACCTATACACCTGACAGATCTAGAAACAAAGACCCATTGGAGGGTATTGATGTGGCCAAGGGTGACACAGTAAGTCTGTGACACAGCAAGGCTGAAGAGTAGTCCAGCAAATCAAACAATGGATTTGGAGGCCAAAGACCTGTGTTCAAATCCCAGCTTCATTTCACTACCTGAGTGACCTTGGGCAAAGGGGTGGACTGGCAGACTTCCAATGCCTCATCCAGCTCTAAGAGCCTCAGAGTCTTGCCTCCCCATCCAGATCTACATCTCCTACCACACTATGGGGACTGGTTAACGAAAAGAGCACCCTCTGCTCCAATCCCTCATTTTGCCATCATGTCTGTTACCCTGGTGAAGGAAAAGCTTCCTCTGTATTCCTTGTCAATGGGACATTAGAACATGTACTGACTTTAGAGTCAAGAGGTTCAGTCATTTTTCAGTCATGACTGACTCCTTATGACCCCACTTGGGCTTTTCTTGGCTAAGATACTGGAGAGGTTTGCCATTTCTTTCTCCATCTCATTTCACAGATGAAGAAACTGAGGCAAACAAGATGAAGTGACTTACCCAGGGTCACACAGCTAGTGAGTGTCTGAGGGTGGATTTGAACTCAGCAAGATTCATCTTTCTGATTCCAGGCCAAGCACTCTGCCCATGGTGCCACCTAGCTGCCCAGTTCAAGAGGACCTGGGTTCAAATCCCAGCTCTGCTAACTTATTACCTGTCTGAACCTGAGTAAGTTCCTTAGTTTCTCTAGATCATCCATCAATTGTGCCAAATAATGTCTGAGGTCCCTTCCAGCTCTAAATATACCATCTACTCTCCCTCCATATATCTCACCTTCCTTCCTTCTTCCTTTGTGCTCGAACTAAAGGCCACCATTTGAGTTAGTTTTGTAACCACAGGCCCATTGCTTCCCTTCTCCTCTTGGTCCTGCATTTTTGGATGGACTAGGTTGACTGGCTGACCTCTGAGGTTCTGTCCAGCTATAACCTTGGAAGTCCAGGATGTCTGTCTGTGGTTGGCCTGGATCAGTCCTCCCATGCACCTGCCACCCTTCTACATAGTCGCCTTTTGCTTATCTAGATCCAGAGATGGGAGTAGACATGTGGATAAAACCCAGGCCGTTCATTTTGGCTCCAGGATGGACGATAAGATCATTTTTAGTAGCTGAGTTAACAGTCTTATTCTGTTTGTTATAGAATAATATTAAACTGAGTTTCTTCATTAGACTCCTTGAGTATATAGTGAAGAAGGGAAATTCTAGACAATTCAGAAGCACACTTTGGGGTTTAGGAGGAGTTTTTGGATAAAGAGTTATCATACAGAAGATCCACACAGAGATAATTGGGAGCTGACTCCTGGTGCACCCAAACTCATGCACGCACACACACATACAAACAAATACACACACATGTACATGCACATGCCATGTTGTTCTTCTCCAAAAATAGAGAATCATGGTATAAAGAACATCAGAGATGGAGGGCCCTTAGAACACAAGATGTCAGAACTGGCGGGGGTGGGGGGAAGGGGCTTAGAACACACAATGTCAGAGGTGGGAGGGCCCTTAGGACACAGAAAGGCAGAACTGGGAGGGATTTTAGAACACAGAATGTCAGAGCTAGGAAGACCTTTAGAAATAAGATTTTTTTAAAAGAAAATACTGAAACCCAGAAAGCATAAAAGACTTTCCCAAGACCACACAGGAACCTAAGTGCCAGAGCTGGGAAAAAAATCTCGTTCTGTCGATTCCCATTCTTGGGCATTACCCACTCTCCTGGGCTGCTTTTTCCCTTCTCCCTCCCTCTGATCTTCCCTTCTCCCCCTCTTCTTCCCTGTCCTCAGAGGGAGCAGTGACCTCCAATGGGAGGCAGCCAGTGGGCTATCTCCAGATACCACGTGCTGGCCCTTCTGTACCGTATCTGCAGGTCAGCTGGGCTATGGCCAGATACATCTGGCTCAGTGCCCATCTCACCTATACTATTGAGTTCATCTCCCTCAACTCCTGGGACCAGGTCCCTTCCCCTGTATTCAGGTCGATGCTCCAAACCCTGCTCACTCCAGGGATCTGGAGGCCCAATAAATCATAGGTAACAAGATTAGTTTCTTCTGTCTGCTGCCTCATTACCATAACTTCCTTCTGCCTATGCTGAGGTTCATGCTTTGACCTTTAACCCTGTAAAGCCCTGTTCCTGCTGAGCATGGCTGGGGGTCATAGGTTTCATCTGAGAATCTAGAATCGAAAAGGACCTTAGAGGTCACCTCATTAAATATACCCCATTATATAGACGAAGAGACTGAGGCTTGCCCAAGACCTACTCATCCTTCAAAGTCCGGCTCAAATAGCACGTCCTCCAGAAAGCCTTCTCTGACTCTCCCATGCAAAGTGAATTCTCCCTCTCCTGAGCTCCTGTTGGGCCTAGGGTGCACACTGCCCAATTAAATACTTAGAATCTTAGACTCTCCAAACAGGGACAAGTGGCAGAAACCATCATTTAGTAGAATCAGAGTAGCACGGGATCCCAGGTTCTTAGATTGGGAGACTTCAACACTTTCTAATCCAACTCCTCCATTTGATGGACGAGGAAAGTCAGGCCCAGAGAGGTTGTAACTTGCCGAAGGTCACACAGTGGCAGAGAAGAGATTTGAATCCTGCTTCTAGAATTCCAAATTCTGTGCTGCCAAAGGAGCTTGATAAGCTATTTATCTGAGCAAGCATCTCTATACTCCACAGTCCGCTGATGCGTGATCAGCCAGCCTCTATTTGAATCCCTTCTGGGACAGAGAGCTCACTTCCACTGGACAACTTTATTTTTTAGGTAGTTTTTCCTCATATTGACCGGATGCTTAATATAGCTTCTTAAGGCTTACAAAGTGCTAAATGAACGCATTATCCGATACATTACATCCATTACCTTATCTGATCCTCATAAGAACCCTGTGAGGCAAACGTCAGAGGCACAGCTGTCAGCCCCGTGTTCCATTCACTCTCCATTCAGAGTACATTCTTGTGTATCTTCTTATGTACTTACTTACAACCTACGATGGCCTCTCCACTAGAGTGTAAACACCCTGAGGGCAAGGGTGATTGCATTTCCTGTATCTATATCTCCAGTAGAGAGCACGGTTTTTGGCCCATAGTAGATGCCTAAAAAATGTTTGTTGATTGATCCTTATCCTGTCAGTGATGGAGATGGAGGGGCTGAGGAGCAAAGTGACTCAGCCATGGTCACCCAGCTGGCAAATGTCAGAGCGGGGATTCAAGCTTGGCTGTTCACAATCCTGAGCCCAGGACTCTTTCCAAGCCATGGTTCCAACCTTCCCAGCAGCTGAGCTCCCAGCAGCTGATGATGGGATTAAAGGATCACAGATGGAGAGCTCAAAGGGCACTCATTTTACAGATAGGGAAACTGAGGCAGCACTTGAATCCTTAAAATATAAGACAGACTAGCAGACCTAGAAATAAAATGCTGGAGAGGATCCCAGAATGTAGACCATGGGACAGAGTTGAAAGGTACCTTGGTACATACAGTTCCCAAGCTAGGAAGCAAGTTAGGCTATAGAATTTATACCTGGGAGGAACCTTAGAACATAAAATGTCAAAACTGCCAGGGAACTTAAAACTGAATCTAGAGCTGAGAGATTCCTTAAAATACAGTGTCAGATCTGGGAGGGCCCTTAGAACACAGGATGTCAGAGCTGGAAGGGCCTTAGAACACAGGATGTCAGATCTGGAAGGGCCCTTAGAACACAGGATGTCAGAGCTGGGAGGGCCCTTAGGACACAGAATGTCAGAGTTGGGGGGGGGCGCTTTTTCATTTAGTTTGGTTTTTTTTCTAACAGGTTTTTGATTTCATTCATGTGAGGAGCTCCCAGAGAGGAAACTCCCTTTACTAACACATTAACCCTAGATTTGCAAGTTATAGCCTTAAAGAGTCAGTTAGGGGCTCTGAAAAGGTATTTGACTTGCCCAAGGTCACGTAGCCAGAGACAGGTACTGAAGTCAAGTCTTCCCAATACCAAGGCCACCCTTCTCTCCTTTACACTATTATGGCCTCTCAGGAGCCACATGAGAACATAGAACACAAGATGCCACAGCTAGGAAGAGCCTTAGAACATAGGACATAGAATGTCATAGCTGGTGAGGACTTTAGAGACCATTTCGGTAATCCCCTGATTTTACAGATTGGGAAACTGAGACCCAGAGAGCATATTCATGTTTATGTAGAACTTTTCAATTTGTAAAATGCTTTACAAAATTTATCAGTGGATCCTCATCACAACCTTGAGAGGTTGGTACTATCTTTATGCTCGTTTTACGGATGAGGAAAGCACAGTAGACAGAGGTTAAGTGACTTGCCCAGGACTAGATTTGAACTCAGAGTCCTATCCATTGCACTGCCCAGCAGCCTCTAGGTGACAGAGCCGGGCTAAAGCTGAATTTTCTGGCCTCCCAGCCTGTGATTCTTTCCCTTCCACCAGTTCAGCTTCCCCTTCCCAGTGCACTCATCTTCATGTGACCTTAGTACAAATCCTGATTTCCCTCTCTCCTTTCCCTGAAATCTAGCCCTCTCTTCCTAATCCTGATGTGACCCTCACCCCTCATTAAAGTCTCCCTCATCTTCTTGTTTATCCCTAATCTTCACCCTCACCTTCTTCCTGTCTCGTGAGGCAAAAAACTAGGGATATCACAGAAGGTGGAGCTATGCAGAGGCAGGTGGTGGACAAAGGGTGAGGGGAAAATGTCTGGCAATAAGACAGAAGAGGTTAAAATAGTTACCAGAAATGAGAAGTAGGAGGGGGAGGGTTTGGGGGTTGGGATGTGGTGAGGGGAAAGGGGACAAATATGAGGAGGGGAGAAGGCCCTGGAGGCTAGGAGTGGGGGGAAGGACTGGAGACATGAAGATATGGGAAAGGGGGAGGGGGAGGAGAGTTGGAGTGTTGGACAGTGGACTGGGGATATGGAAAAGGAAGATGGGGCCTGAGGGACAGGAGGCAGAGGATGTCTTAATGTGGGAAAGAGGAGGAGAAAATATGGGGGAGGGTGCGAAGGGCTGGAGATATGGGGAAATGGGAAGTAAGCTGAGGGACTGAGGATTCTGGCAATAAGAAGGAGACAGCAGGGAAAGGGGAAGCAGGGATGGAGATGGAAAAGCCAGCAGTCAGTGAGTATCAGCACCACTGTCAGGAGG